>NC_135708.1:7893246-8191248 GCF_964276395.1 Gasterosteus aculeatus | reverse complement strand
ATCCATGAGAGATGAGGAGGTCCTCCACACTGTACATGGTCGCATTTGTTTATGCCTCCGTATTTTCTTTTTTTCCTCTCTATGCCTTTTTTTGTGAGAGAGAGAGGAAGGTAGGTCGGTTGTCAAGGCGTCTCTTTGTGCAGCGGCAGGATTACCGGCACAGCTGCGCAGCTAAGGCCATCACTGAAAAAAATAGAGATGGGACAACATGAAGAGAGAGTTTGAAGCAAAACCCAATATACCTTATAAAAGTCCCCAAAACAACAAAATTCTGAGCTGCCTTGACAAAAAAGGTCTTCCTGGCATGCATTTGCAATGTGTGTCTGTGGGTGGAAATAATTCGCGGATCAACACTAAATTAATCTGTTAATTATTGTTCAAGTAATACTGCCAAATCATTTTTTTACTCTCCTGCTCCTCAAATGTTAATTTTGGTTTACGGTAGGCAAATGACAATACCTCAATTAATCATTGATTAAATTAAATACTTCCAATGATTGATAGAGAAAACCCAGTCTAATGCTGAAAGGGTTTTAAATAGGCCTAAAGGTGGAATGATCTCAAACACTGATGAATTCTAATGACCGTCATACATTATGAAGGTAAACAAAAACTACATCTTTGGCTCTCTCCCTCCACAAAAATGACTCTGCTACATAAGTATTGGTATCATGGCCTGACAAAAAATTGAATTGGTGATACCCAACATCATCTGCTAATGATGTAACTTTGAAGTCATACTTGTTGACAAGACAGTTATGTGCCCCCAGTGGAGAGTATTCAATACTGCATACTGCCAACAACCTGGCTGTGCTTAATGAAAAATGTCACTCAGGAAGAGCAGCGTCATACTCGTCACTGTAATGCGATGCGTACATAGAGTTTAAAAGCCAATCACACAAGAGCATCGTTCAGTGGTACAGCCAGATTGCTCGGTTTTTCTTAAGAGAAAAAGCCTGGCGAAGCAGACTTGTGGAAAAATGAATTCGGCAATGACCAGATTAGCATTTCGTTTTGCTTCTTAGCATTTAGCAGTCCCATATAGATGACAAAATCCATCTATGATGTCTTGAATCAGAGGGCAACATCGGTAACCCCACCACCCTCAACCCCTCCTAACTCTATATGCCTCCCTCTCCCTACCTCGTACCTGAACCCAGGGATAGACTACTAGGTGATTAATAGGATCCAAGAGCGTGAAATGCCTCTCTTTGTATGTCTGGCTCTCTAATACGATTATCCTTTTAGCGTAAAACCTTAAACCTGTTAGTTTTGGAGGATTGACTCTTGTCGCTTATCCAGTTAATACTGGTTGACCTTAACTCTTTCCATTTGCGATTTGTCTAATCTCCTCAAAGGAGAGTCTAGCTCCGAGTTTGGTCAAGAAGGTTCTGGTGACCGATGTTCATAAACAAAAAAAAGGGGTAGTGCAGTTTTTCACATTTGTTAAACAAAAAACAGGGTCAGGCACAGTTTTTCAGTTATTTCATGAACTGTAGTTGAACCTTCTGGGCAACAAGCCACCGACCATGGTCAATAACACCAAATAATGTGAAACATGGCAAAATGGAACCAAAGTGTTAATATTCTTGGTATTCTGTCATAACAGACTGTTCAAACACATTTGATGTTTTTTCTCTGAAAACACGTTATTCTATATATTAGAAATAGGCACCAAGTGTCCCTGCAGCATTGGAGAAGCCTGTATCACACTCTGATCAGTCAGATTAGTATCAACACCTTTTTTTCCTGTAGATGAGGTTCATCCTGCCTACCAGCCAAAATGCTGAGTTAGGCCAACTGGGCCTTGGGTCAAGGGCTATGTTCATAATAATTTGCTTTTGTTATGATTGTAGAACATTAACCTGTTTTATCTGCACGTCCATATGCCTTCTAATCTCGCTAAACCCCTTAATCTGAGGCAATCGGTCTTGGGTGTCATCACCCAATGTGGATTATCTCCATCGGTAAAAGCGAGGATTCCCTCCTGTAAAGTGACCTGCCCACATTTAGTCCTCCGGCACGAACGCCCCTACCCTGCACTCCTCCCTTCCCATGGCAAGCCCCGTTTAAATACTGCTAATGCTGTTATGCAATGGAATTACCCATTTTATATCAAATAAATAACGTATGCAACAATGGTTGGCTTTCATCTCCCTCAACACAACAACATTGTGTTTCGCTACAATACTGTCTTGTGTGAAAAAGACTAGCATTACAGGCCCTTTTGATTTGGGGGGGTTGGGAGGCTCATTCAAACAGACAGATTAAAAAAATATAGTTTAACAGAAAAGTATGCTAAATATGAAACCCAGTTTTCCTCTACGAGACAATCGGTTTTGGGGTAAACTTCTGTCATGGTTACTGCTTGTTTGTTAAAAACAGGTATAAGATTCTTTTTTTTTATGATGCACAAGGAGGCTGCGGAGAGTAGACAGTGTCTCAAACGGGTAGGCAGGTCCAGGACTGAAACCCAGAGTTTGATAAAAACGCTACTTTTAATAAATCAAAAAATCAAAATTCAAAAACACCAGGGGGGGGCGCAGACATGGACGGGGACCAGGAACTCACGAAACACAGGAACAGGATTCATGGGAAGACATGAAGACTTACATTCAAAACTTGGAGACTTCCATTCAATGACGCAACAAAGGACAAATACACTGGGAAGGTGCAGGTGATTGGACATGGCAGACAATCACAGGGGATGACAGGACAAGGCAGGAAGTGAAGTTAACCCAGGGACACAAGAGGCAGGAAACTACAAAGTAAAACAGGAAATAAACCCAAACAGGCAGGGCTCCAAACTAACTTCTTGCCAGGTTGTACTGGTGCGCCTTACTTTTTTATTTAGGCGCACCAGCACATTTCAAACAAGAATAAGGTATAGGTAAATGGAAAAAAAAAACTATGGCTACGGCTGTCACGATATCAAAATGTTGTTGTACAAGTATTTAAGCCACTGATAACATAATGACAATATAATAGCATAGTAATAGAAGTACGCTATTTCAAAGAACGGAGAATGTTTTATTTGTCATAGTTAGACATTAGAATTGGAATGTTAAAAAATATATTCTATATGAATAAAACAGTGCAAGGGACACCGAGCGGGCGAAGCATCGGGCTTTTAGTTGGGTTCGAGAAAATGTGTCCAGCGGAAAAGCACGCCGCGGCAGCCGGGGAGGTTTAACCCGGGGCTTTTACCACCGGCAGGGCGACACGCTCCGCGACTGCAGGGAATGACGGAGCGGCCCGGTCCCGATAACAATTGGCCGGCCCGGGAGGAACGCAGGAAAGAGGCGAAGGAACCAACAGTAGTTCAGGTTGAAAGACTGGGCCGATGGTTGCTGTTTTAGGTGAGATTTTAGCTTAGTTAGCTAAGTTGGGTTCACTGCTTCTCTTCACCTTCAAAAGGGACAAAGGCAGCGCGATCAACCTAAATGCTCATTTATATTTAAAATGAATGTCGCAGCACAAAAAATATTGCACGTGATTTCAGAGAGTGTACGATATGTCATTTTATTGCATATTGCGACAGGCCTATCTAGGGATTGGTGTCTTTTCATTGTTCTTCATCTCAGCTCTGACGTAACTGGTTCACTGGTGTTCAGGTCGCAATTTCAATCACACAGCATGGAGCAGTGTAGGCCTACAGGAATATCTGGACCACAGTCAATCAGAGACATCTTAGAAGCATTTTAGTTGCACCCGTACAAATTTGGGTCGCACTCTAGAGCCCTGGTAGGCTGTGCCCTGACTGGCGGCTACACCATCGGCAACAAGCTGCAGAGGCATGACAGTTTGCGGGTTGACAGTTTGGTGTCAGCTTTTTATTCATGGCCCAACTGAGACGAGGGCATGGTGGAGAGGTGTAGATGAAGGGAAACAGAGGGACAGCATGGGTGGCAGACAATGCAGGATGGAGACGTAGCTCGGGCTTCGGGGAGAACCAGAATATCTAGTAAATATTATAAAAATATAACAGATAGCGAGGGCGGGCTACAGATAATGTAAATTAACTTTTTAAATAGTGAGCAGACGTGACAGTCAATGAAAATATAGCATGCAAGTAAAAGAAGATTAAAGAACACTGAAATGTGTGAAAATAGCACATCCCTTCCAAAAGTGCACTAAAGACAAAAACAAGTCTGGAATGAACAGGCCCATAGCAATAAAAAACACCCCAACAAAAGGAATGAGCCTGGAACCATTGAGACTTTCAGTCCAGTCCGCTTCCTAAAAATATTCCACCAGAGCCGCACCTCTCCACCACATTGTTGCCAGTCTCCTTGGATCCACAACAACTGACCTGAGTGGGTGTGCACTTGGCTCGTCTCTAGCCTGCATTTCTTTGGACTGTGCACGCACATGGGACTTCTCAGGGATGACAGCCTATCCCATTCAGCAGACAGCACCACACCGGGGATTGCTTATCTGGGTGACATCACCGTATCCAGCGGAGGAGCTGAAAGTGAGTTGGGGGGCATATCATCTGCAGTAATTTCAGGAAAAGAGGTTAGGGCAACTATGACCAAATATGCAGTGGTTTCAAACGTGAGCTGAAAAACTCTTCAATATGACTGACAAGTGATCATCACCAGCATCCAACACAGCTCATCACCACAGTGACCCCCATGTGCTTCATCGGGCATTGGAGCCCTCATAGAGGAGAGAACAGGGGGGAGTTTATTACACCATACTCCAACACATCCCAGTCTGAATTAAGACTGTCAAAAAGTACTCCAGCCGAATGTTTGTCAAATGCAGCGTTAGTGCTTCAATCCAAATAAAAAATGTCAATAACAACTGGCTCACACAATAGAACGATATAGTTGCTCAATAACGTACAAGGCAAAACTGTGTGCCTTGCCTCTTGCAACCACTGACGAAGCAAGGTTTTTTTATATCAATGGACTCATTTCCCCATTGTATGGCGGGCTTAGCTCAGTTGGGCTGAATACTTAGCAATTTGACGTCATGGGATTTCCTTCAAGTCAATGCATGTGGAGTGGGATTTGGGGCGTTTGCTTTAAAATGCTGCAGCACTTGCCAAAAGTTGAAAAAGACAGAGACCATTTCATTCAGGGAAATGAAGACAAAAGATAACGGAGGGGTTAATAGTCATGGTAATCCACCAAGGCACTGCTCTGCAGCACACTCGGCTTCATCTGCACTGAACTGTTCCAAACCCATGCTGTTTTCTGAGCACGCAAAACTGGCTTCATGGTAATTAGTGTTTGTCAAGGTCTGGGGCTTGCTAGAGATGACAGTGGAATGGTTTATCAGCCAGAAACACAGTGATCAAAGGGTTAGCGCGCTACGGCTTCCTGCTAATCGAATGTATGTATGCCGTATGCCTCTTTTGTCGAAGCATTGTCGAAGGAAAGAGTAATAAACAATCCAACATAGATACATGTTAGCAATCCAAAGCCTTAAGCTTCATTAAGGCCGGTTATGCTCATCTGATGTCTAAAGGCAGCTGACAGGACGTGGCAACAGCAGAACTGTGCTGACACTGACAGTTGACTGTAATGCAGATTATCAAAAAGGGCTCTGCCATGCCATAGAAGTAAAGCATTTTCATGGTGAATGTGGAAAAGGGAATGTGTGGAAATAAATGGTCAGGGTTATCTCAAGGGCTTACGTCTCACACGGGCAGTTCGACACATGGGCATCAACCGACTAGCATCCAGCGAGGACATAACGGTATCTCAGGCGGGACTAAGACGGCAGTATTTGGATCACATTCACTGCCCTCACTCTGAGAGAGGCATACTGGCAGATTTCAGTGGCTTTCACACGTTGATGGCTGGCTGTGTCCGCCGGCCTCCTTCCTCCCGCCTGAAACACCTCTGCTCTGACATCACAAGTGACATCAGGCATCCCAGGGGATCCCTGTAGCCGACATCAGATGAATTTCAAGGGCTTTGGTTGCTACCGAAGTCTGATAAACACAACTAATTTTCTTGATTCACTTGACCTAGAAATAAAATTGAAGACAGGCGGGAATTGGATTAAGTGAGAAAGATAATCTGTGAAACGTAATTACAAACACGTGCCTACTCACACCGCAATAAGATCTCACCCTTTTCCTGTGAAAATGCAGGTAGCTAGCGCTTTCTCCACGCTGGAGAAGCGCTGGAAAAAAAATGCGTCTTTGTTGACATTTACCAACAGCTTTGGATGTAAACTCGCTGAGATATGAAAAGTCTTGGCAACAAGGAGCAGATCACTCGCGGGCAATGATAACAGTACTTTAAGGACACACACAACCCATATTAATCAGAGGTCACAGGTCAAATCATGGCTTCCTGGTTGCAGCAATATGGCCTTTAGAGGTCCCACAGCGACAGACCTAATTTATGTCCCCACATCTTCCAAGAAGTAAAACCATTAAGCAGTTGCAAACACTGTGGCATAATGTGAGGTGCGAGTAAAGAGCTGAGCAGTCTTTAATCAATCCGGTGTTGTAGGCCATTAAATATTAGAACGCTGTAAAAACCCTTTTCGAGTTAAACGTTCAATATCAAAACGTACATCTCAAGCACATTATTTACTGATTTCAACAAACTGGCAGCAGTAGGCCAGCAGTAGGCATGTGGGGGGTGGGGCTGGGGGTGTAGGAGGAACGAGAAGAGAGGTCAAGCACCTACCTATATGAAAACAGCAGGTGTGACAAAGTGACAACATGCAGACATCAAAGCCACCTAAACGTTCATTTGGCGCACAGAAGAGTCCCGGGCGCAAACTGAGAGCGACACACTGACATGACTGTTGTCGTCACGTCGTCGCGAAATGATTGACAGGCTCGGCATGATACTAGCCTCCCTGGTTCCGTTGTATTCCTGCCGTATAGCTTCCTAGCCTAGCCCCTGCGCGCGCAATTCACGATAAGGGGAGAAGCCACTCCGAATCCCGTTAAAAACATCTGGCTGTTTAAGGTTCCGTAACGACGAAGGGATACCCGCGCATACCCGTTTTGACAATACTTTAGAGCTTATACGGATTAGTACAGGTACATGGTTAAATTCGGCAGATGGATGACCCACTATACCGAATGTTTTTCAATGATAGCTCTGTTTTATAACTCCTCATTGTCTCCCATCATAGCGCATTGGGGATGGAATGCCGCTGATGGAATCTAAGGCAGAGCAATTATAGAAGTTAAAAATCCTATTTTAAGTACTAATCAGCTGTTTGGAGTCACACGAAAAGCCCCCCTTCGAATAGCAGACATGGCCGCAGTGATAAGATCTCGTCTGGGGCTCCTGTCTCGACATAAACCTCTGCTCGAAAGCTAGGACTCATAAAACTGCCTAATTTGAACGTAGTTTGGCCTCTCTTCCAAGTCAGGGGCAACGGCACATAATGGTGCTAACGCTAGCCCGCCTAGCTCCATCGACAATCTTTAACCTTCAGCCGATGGGAGCGCGTCTGCAAACAGTGGCGACTCACCCACACACTCAAGTTACAGACCGACAAAATGAACACCGCCATCCTCGCACTCTTTCACTTTGCAGCGCCTCGCCCTGAAAGAGTTAGTGTCTCCCCTTATGTTCTTATCCCGGCGGAGGAGGCAGGGACGAGCCGGACCGGAGCGGCTTTGGCTGTTAAGTTGAGGCACCGCTGGAGATATTGACCGCAGAGCAGATGGGCTTCCCCGCCTCTGTTAGGCTCTTCTCGGACGAGCGCACGAGACGCGCAGTCAAATAAAAAATAGCAAAGCGCCGGGAAAAGAGCGAATTCCAGACGGTTATGTCGCTCTTACCTGTGAAATGCCTCGTTACGTCGCCTCCTGGGCCCCCTGCGCTCATCCCCGCCGCTGCTCCAGACGGACTGAGCTGGAATCTGCTGAGGGAAAAACAGCAGCGAGGAGAAATCCCTCTTTTCCAGCGGGGAGGCAGCTGGATGCTGCTCAGCAATAGGGACACTCCAACACAGTGTGGCCTCGTCTTACAGACTCCGTCTTTATATATCACTGGTCGTTAGTATAGGCAGACTACATTCAGTTATTAAATCATTCACCTACTCTAATTATGGCTCTAATCAAAAGGATGGATGCCCGCTTATATATCTTATCTTATTATATTATATCATTGCTAATAACAATGTGAGATAACCATCACCTCCACACACCTCTAATCATATATTTCTTTATGTTAAATACGTATTTATGTATGGCATACGTACATGTCACATATTATTTTGTATTTGATAACCTATATAATATGTTTACATGCAGAACTAGAATAAATCTGCAGTGATTTAAAAATTGATGATCATTGAAATTATTTTTAAAGCAAATGTTCTCTTGGCCCAGGTTGTTGAAAATAAACTCCAATACACTTATTGGCTGGAATTTCCACCACATGACCACTTCTGCAGAGGAAAAATCATGCTTTTGTATTTCAACAAACTTGTCCATTTTTTTGTTTTGTTCTGCAATGAGGTTTGTCAAAAGCCTGCTTTACACCCATCTGGCTGTGGGCCATCAAATCTTAAAGTTGTACTGCCTCACCACCTCTTACAAAGGAATGGACCCTAAAGCCTCAATAATATTGACACAGATGTTGCATACAACTGAATTCCCTTGGAACTTCAGGGAGGCTGTTAGGCTTCTGTCAGCCCTTGCTCGTTTTACTCCCACAGTGGGGTTCGTTTCAGACCTGCTTAGTGTCGGACCACTGAAATACATCTTTGCCTGATCACAGCTGGCAAATGTGTCCTGTTGGCAAGAGCTACAATGATAATAACCATGTTTACATTAAGTCAGTTTAACTTTCAAATTCAAATTACAGAACTGCATTCATATTGTACAGGTGAGCCACTTTTGGAAATTGCATGACGATTTACCCTATTTTATAATGATTTTATGGGCCGGAATAAGTGCTGCCCCACGCGGTTAACTCAGAATTTAAGTTAAGTTATAAGGTTTTGTAAGTTTGAATTTGACAAGTTCATTAAATATAATGTATATTTTTGTCAACCAATTAAAAGGTGATTTAATCAACATGATCGACACAACCATCCCCAAAAGAAAGAACCCGGAACTTAAATTTTCTTGGAAATAATTAACTCAACATGAAAAAAATCATTAAAAAAGCTGCTGATCAATTATGTCAAGTTGGTAACTGAAATCAGCACCAGAACATGCTTACTCTTTGAATCTGGGCTACTGCAAGTTGATCATATTTACATTAAGTCAACTTAATTTTCAAATTACCTATAGTTGAGTATCTCTTTTTCTGTAAAACCAGTTACTGTTCCAGTTAAATATCTCGAGACCGTTAGTATACGGAGAAAAAACATGATGACAAAAGGAGAAGAAGGGAGAGGAATCTGTTGGGAACAACATGAGATACTCTAACTGCTGTGTTTGCGGTAGCCCTGCGTTTCACTGCCATCTCCTCCATCCATCCATTGTCAAACCGCTTATCCTGCACACAGGGTCGCGGGAGGGCTGGAGTTCATCCCAGCCAACTTCGGGCAATAGACAGGGTACATCCTGGATTGGTCGCCAGCCAATCGCAGGGCTACACAGTGGGGATCAGGCTAATTGGGGGACTTTAAATTGCCCGTAGATGTGTGAATGTAGTGTGAATGGTTGTATGTCTCTGCCATCTCCTCAGTGTTCCCAAAGATCAACACTTCTGCTGCTCCCTGATCTTGCGGAGTGCACACCCCGAACTGGCCTTTTCAATTGTGCAGCGCGCTGAAAGGAGTCAAGCAGACCAAGCACAGGAGGCGGATCCCCAAGTTTAGATTGGGGTGATAGAGGGTATATTATTCCTTGCAGGTGCTGCAGCCACTAGGCACGTGGCATTGGTCACACCTTCAGCCCATAAACTAATTGGAGGGGAGGAGGATATATCCACGGAGCTGAGCCGCTGCAGCGGTGGAGGACAGACGCATGCAGAGCAACTGTGAAGCGGTAACAACCTGGGCTCACCGCTCACCGCTGTCCCCAAACAGGACAGAGGAAGCGGTTACCCTAGTGTCACTGACCCAGAGCGGGAGGACCCTCTTTTTTGAAAGTTGGCCTAAGAGCCTGACCTTGTTATTAAAAGGACCCTTTTCGTTATATGATTGCTGTCTACAAGCCTCCTCTTTATCCCTAAATCTGGCCTCACTTCCCCTGGGTTGCCACAATGTATATGTATATATACATATATATGTAGGCCTTTGAGCAACTCTACAGCCACAACAGTTTGCATATAGGTTGGTCCCTGCATCTTGACAAGATTAGTCCGGCACACAACCTCCCACAAAACCACAACTTGACCAAAAATTAATTAATTAGCTGGTGATTGCTGGTAAGTGGATTTTGCCACTCTCAGACATCTATTTCTGATGTTTATCCTAAGCTAAGTGTCTCCAAACATTTAAAAAACATATATGACAGTGCCTCTTCTCATTTATGTCATTAAGCAAATAAATATATATGAAAATGAAACTGCTTTTTTGATCATATATTTGGTTAAAGATTTAAAGAGAGTTAATTGTTTAGTCTGAAAACAAAGCTAAGATGTTATATATGTATATTTATATACAGTTTTATTACATTGTATTTTAATGATTGTTAAGAAAGTTACATATTAAATACATTTGGATTGTTTTCTAAGATATAATGTCAGCGCTATTATATTCTCCAATTATTATCTCAATAAACTTTAATATACTGTTAGAACCAAGGAAAAAATGGAAAAATGTAGTATTTGACTTAATAGTCTAATAACAAGCAGTCAAATTTAAACATATTGATCTTAAAAAATGCTGGTGGGATTCTGCTAAAAATCCTAAATTACAGGAAAAATGAAAGCAGAGAGCAACTGTAATCCATGTTTGAAAAGACTGCATGTCCCCACCATTATGTCCCATCAGTGTCCATGGGCATTGTGTAACTTCCACTGAGGTGAGGCTGACATCGAAGGCGGCTGTGGAACGAGGCATGCTACAGTAGCTTTAAATAGATCAGCAAGTAATGGGCTTTGGAAGGCTGTAATTGAAGTGATCCTAGAGCTTGGCATGGACAGATTACCATCAGGGTGGCTACGGTGCCACCTGGCAAACACGATCCTATCTGATCCTCGCTCTGATTTATGGCCACCGATCTTTAAAGACAAATAACCGACAATTATCTAATCTTTACCTGGCAACAAAGAAGAAAACCTGCCAGGCCGTTTTTAAAGATGGGTTTTTGAAACCATTTCCAGACGGATTTCAGTTTACGTCATGTTGGATGGCTCGCTCTCAAATAGGAGGCCAAAGAATGATTTTATGCTGCTTCTTTTCTATCTGGCTGATTAAAAGAATTGGATGCTTTTTTTTCAAACAGAAATGTACTAAACTTGGCCCCCACTGACTGACTCTGACATCCCTCTCCACCGGTCACTCCCTTCACACTCCACATGCACAAACACTTTCTGTTCGCTATTGCACTTTATTTGTAACTTTTTTTTTAAACTTGATTTTGAATTTAAATTCTCTTGCCATTCTTGCATGTTGTCTTATCTGTCTTGTTGTCCATTGTCTTACTGTCATGTTATGCACCAACAGCCAAGTCAAATTCCTTGTATGTCTAACATATTTAGGTAATAAATGTTTCTGATTCTGATTGTGAACTGTGCATTTGTTGGTCTTGTGGACCAAAATTGCCCATTCCCATCAGAATCCATCTGCAGACCTGCAATTAAGATTATTTTAGGATCACCAGAGTATCCAGTGGTCACTGCATCATCTGAATCTATCTCACGGAGCCACAGGAGCTGCCCTGAAACCCAAACAATTGCACCAAAGTGTAACATAAACACAAACACTGATTCTGTGCTGCCTTCCTCAATCCATCAAAGTCATCTCAGATGTAATTGTAAATCAAAAGCAGGAAACTATTGTCAACATTTGGGGAGTTGCGGTCCTTGTTTACTACTCTGTAACACGGTGCGCTGACTGCAATAAAGCGGCTGCGTGCTAAAGCCGTCTGAAAACCAACTGTGTAAACTGAAATTATTGCTTTTCAAACACGCTGAGAAAAAGTGAGCTCCAAATGTGTGTCCCAACACTGGTTATCTAATCTACCCAGTCTCTTCCTAAAGACATCTTTTTTTCCTGGGCTGTGTCCCACAGCAACAAGTCTGCAACTACAGGGGATATAATTAGTTTTTTAGTGAAAAGGCAATGATTTTAAAGGTAATTGGAAACACATTCAGTCCCATGCTCACACAGACACACACACAAACGCGCACACAGAAGTAGTGATTCTTCTCAAATATGATTTTAAAGCCTCTTCCCACATAACACAGGCCTGATCAAATCAGCTCTGCACCAAGCAAGCAAATAAAACAGCCGTAACTCAGGACAGATGTGGGGAGGGCCGGACTGTATGAGGTCTGAGCCTCCCTAGTATCACACCACCCACAGGCATCCACTCAAAAGATCTGAAGGCCGACCGGGGATTACCTTTGGTGTTTTGGTCCGGCCGTGGATTGTGGGTATTGTTGTAAGGTAAGAGATCTGTGGGGAAGAGGGCACATGGGCCACTCTCAACACATGAGGATCATGTAAAGCCCCCTCACCTCTGAACCCGTAGTGTGGACAGCTGCCTTGTGTTGATGCAGATGAGATTCACTTTAATCCACCTTGATCTGGATTCGTGGAGAAAACTGTGTTTGTATTCAAAGGGGAGCTGCTTTTTGAAATTGCACGATGATCTGGGGCGACTGTGGGTGAGTGGGGAGCACGGTTGTCCTCCAATCAGAGGGTTGTCGGTTCGATCCCAGGCCTGGCTAACCCGCATGCTGTTGTGTCCTTGGGCAAGACACTTAAACCAACATTGCTCCTGTAGCTGCGACTACAGTGTGTGAATGGTAGTTACTGATGGCAGGTGTCACTGTGTATGGTTCTCCTGTCATCAGTGTATGAATGGGTGTGAATGGGTGAATGATGTCATGTAGTGTTAAAGCGCTTTGAGTGGTCAGAAGACTAGAAAAGCGCTATACAAGTACAGGCCATTTACCATTACCATCTACCTGTTTTATTGACGAAACTTCGAACAAGCCTGGATTAGACTACTTTTGGGCGAAAGGACAAAAAGTAAGTTGTATCCCTTTAGAGTTCCCCAAATCCGTGTGCATAAGCAGTAAGCGATTCTCAACCTAACAAACACACTGATCTAAAGAATACAAAGACATTGCCCAATTGAAAAATTATTATCTCAGTGCTCTCTGAAAGACAAGACATGCAGATATTGTTTTTTTAATTACCACAAACGTGTCTCTAAATTTCTGTATGGCAATTTATTGTATTGCCAACTCTGTGTTGTCACATGATGATTAGCACTCCTTGGCATCCTTCTCTACAGAGCTATGACAATTTCTAGGATAAATTCAAAATCAAAATTTGGAAAAAATTGTTGTTTGGGTAAAAACCTTAAAACCCTCTGGGCCTCATGTACATACATTTCCAAACATCAGCGCCACAGAAAACACGCTGATAGCGATCGCTTTAATACTTTTACGTTTTAGTTTGCGTTGTATTTACAAAACCATCGAATCAGCGCCTTTCTCCGTCTACAATACCGCACATTGCATGCATTTAAACGTGCAAGTGAATGCACCTCCTTCTCTCTTTCCATCATGGATCAGCCAAGTTAAAACAGCAAAAACTAAAATTCAGCGACAACAAAGTTGATGTGTTATTTGAGCATTAGCGGTGGGGAAATTAATGTATTCACTAGTGTGCGTTAAGTACCTGTGCTGTGATACGGCTGAATGCAGACTGTGATATTCCCACTGCTGATGCTATGACTGTTTGAAATGATACTGATGCCAATAATTATAATGTAGTAAGGAGTTTAACAACTGCTGGAATGGAATGTGAACGCTGAGTCGTATATGCAATTTCATCTTTGATTTCTTCCAGTAACTGTAATATTGCATGGCTGCTTAATCTGTGTTCACTCAACTGAAAAAGTGTGGTCCTTGTGACGAAAATCCTTTCAGCTCGTCTCCTTGGCCTATGTCACTGTCTGGCTCGTATTACTGCTGCCATTTCACGAGGAGGTATATGCAAGGAAACCCACATTCTGGTTTACACCTGGTTTTCACCGGCAGAGAATTTTTTCACCGCACTTTCACGGGCGGTTTTCTGTACGTACCGCGGAATACATAATTAGACACACTTTATGCATCCCATCTCTTTATGGGAATGCATAATTAGACGCACTTTACGCATCCCATCTCTTTATGGGAAACTCCCACTTTCCCCTTGACCCTCCCGTGAATGCATATGCATGACATAGAAAACGCACTTTGCCCTTTTCAGTTTCCACGTCAGGCAGTCTGCGCTTTCACCTCAGTGCGGCTTGTTTTTACATACCTCGCCATGCTTTTTGCACATTGCAAAACAAATACGCCTGTAGTGGGCGCAAAAGCGTTAGTACATCAGACCCTCGTGTTAGTTTGCGAGTTGAATCCAACAGTTAGGGACAAATGGGTGAAAAGTCACAGCCAGAAAGAAAGCTAAGAAGTTTGTTTTGCAGCTGCATTGCACTCTGGTCTGATTTCTGCTTTGGTGGGTTGAAAAAGGGTCTTGTCAAAAACTTGAGTAGTTGTATCTGCAGTTGTTGTATTTAACATTTGACATGTTTGTGTATCTTAATACATTTTGAGCATGGCTTGGGAGAAAAACAAACAAAACTGCATAGCACCAGTTTGGAAAACCTTTGCATCAACACAATTCTACTACTTAATTGCTTGTTTCAGTAGATCTCAGATATATGCACAACATGGAAACATCTGGCTCATCAGCTCCTCCTCTTTGCTTTGCTTAGTTTTCATTTAATCTGCTTTAAACGTATGGTTTAAAGGCGTTGAAATAATTGGAAAGAGTAGAAACAAATAAGTAATAATACACCAATTCTTTCCTTGCGCTAATTGGTAAATCAATCCACATCCCTTGTTCGGCCGTTGGCAGCCTCAGAGGATCCGGCTGATCACATTCAAGCAAATTGCTGAGGCTGGTTGATTCGTCCAAAGGCACAGCAGAATGAAACATGTACAACCAGGCTTGCAACCAGTGGACTAACAAAGCAAAAGGGCACCGGCCCGCTGTGACGTGTCACTGTGTTTGTATGAAGTATGTCTCCTATAATCTGAAATAGATGGCATGTGACTCAGACGGAAAATGTGACTCAGACGGAAAAGTGCATCTGTGCAGACATCATGGCTAATTGGATATGTCCACATCGAGGGGAGGGGTCACATGCCATAGATGACAGGTTTTGGCAGATGACTAAGCTTATCACTCTGTCTATTTTGCCATCCCGGTGTGCTGTTTTCACTCTTTGCTCCTCAAAGTATCACTGGCCTGTCATATGGCAAAGCCCACAATCTCTGCAACACACACACATACACACACAAACATGGTCACAGCAATATAGTCTGTCCTCATTTTCTCATGGGATCTGACTTCAGTGCAGCAGTGAGCCAGACATTGAAAAGAGGGGAGAGGAGGATGGAGGTCCGCCAGGGGGGAGAATGCTGGCTTATCGTGTGGACAGCCTGGTATTTCCAATTTGCTAAAAGATTTTATAGGTTAGCAGTAATGCTACCACAGCCAGCCTAATCACCACCCTTGCACTATTTCCTTTAGTTTAAATGGAAACTACCTTCCACAAGACCATTACTGTGAAACCCTAGTAACCAAAAATTCCATCCGGTCCGACAGAACATTTGCTGCATGTAGAGTTAGGGTTAGGGTGTGTGTGTCTACTAAACACCTGAACTAGATATTTTCTTTATTTAGACACCGAACCCCGAATTACGCCTTGGCCGCCTTTACAGCTTGCACACTGCGTGCGTAGAATAGTGCATTTTGTTGTCTCAGTACCTGTATTCTGTGCAATGACAATAAAAGTTGAATCTTCTGAATCTTTTTCAAATGACACTCTTTGACTCAAAAATCCCCACCTGAAGCGTAAACACCTTTATTGCTATTTATGTTCCTTTTTTTGTAATTCTTGTAATTTTTTGTAATTAATCTTAATTTGTGTTTTGCAATACTTATCATTCTCATTTCGATTTGGCTCTCTGGGCAAAGGGTTGAAATCCAAACCTGGACTACTAACTATTTGGAGGTTAAGGTACAATCAGAAGAAGGCAAAAACTTTTTCTTGCTTTTTTTTCCACGGCTTTAAAACCGATGATGTGTGTCTGGAGCCCCGATGAACAGTACCAGCCACCCTTCTCTACCCATCAACCCCCAGTACATCCTCCTCCCCACTACAAAGTCCATACACTCCAGCCGGGGGGGTGATCATGGGCATGCTGAGCCATTGACATGGGAGTCACTCCGGCGCTGAAGAGACGACAACAAACCCTCACTTGAGTCAGCTAGAACGCTTATACTCCATCTATTATACTACGCTGGGCTTCTCCTTATTCATTGTTCAGTGAGTAAGCAGAGTGCTTGACAAGAGGCAGAAAAGGGAACATTGAAACTAACCAAAACCACAGGATTGCATTATGTCTGTAAAATCATATGAACACTAAAACAGAATGCCATGCAGGCTCAATTATCATGCACACTTCAGCGTGCGCACTAACACACGGGACAACATCCATTCTTCGGCAGACAGTCAATGGAGAGTGTATACACACACCAACACACACATACAAGCATGTTTCCTCCCTCTCTTGACAGGGATAAGGAACTTTCTCCAAACCGAGGACTTGCAGGTCTGTTGCCAACTTGTGACTAATTATAGTTGCAGCCTATCTGAGCCCCATTCCGCCACCCAGCTCTTCCACATACTCACTGGCCCCTCTATAGCAAAGATAACTTTACTCTTACAAGGGACAACTTGTGTTCCTTGCTTACTTACTATTACTTACTTACTATATTTGAATGGATTGGTGGAGCCGATAGCAAGAGAAGCGCTTTAATAATCCCACACAAGTCCCAGTGCACTTAGAACAAGGCTCACCTTGTGTGTACAAGTAATTATATTTGGAGATCTTGTTCTGAACTGCAGATTTTTGACAGAAGCTGACCCAAGGAGAGAGGGAAAATAGAAGACAAATACACAAGCATAATGTTATGTGGAGGTGGAGCATGGGGCAGTGGAAGAGGTATACTGCGAGTATCAAAACAAAAAACACTCCCTTCTTCTAGCTCAATTGAACATGAAATCACTTTGGGCGAGAGAAATATGACACACTCTTATTTTTGTTGAGCTCTATTGCAACCTCTCTGGAGACGTAAAAACTATTCTTGGCGCTGAACAGTGCGGAACGGAGAGGGTGTCATCTGCGGCGGATTTATGATTCGCTTAACTTGGCTGACTGCTCCCATCCAGCAGTTTGTGTATGAATAAACAACGGGTACGGGGTCAGCTAAATGAATCTCAATGACTAAATCCAGATGCTCCATTGAGCTGCACGGCCTGCCTGCTGATGTCTGCCACCAATCAGAGATTGCGCAGACCTCCTACAACGAGGAGGCATACATCCGTCAGTGTAGGAGCCAGAGGTTCACATCGGGGGTCTTTATTTTATTCTGTACACTGGGTGGCGCTGTTCCTGGGTCCTGTGCGCACCTATATAATTGATTGGGTCACAATTGACTTCAGGTGTTGGACCCGGAGAGTGAAAGGGTTTTGACCGCTGTCGCGGCAAGAAAGAGATGGCTCCACTGGGAGCAAGGCATCATATGTCGTCGTGGCGCAGGGGTTAGAGAAGGTGTGCTGGGAAGCACAAGGGGAGATTAGGGCTGGCGGAGCAGCGCGTCATACAGACTGGGGGGAGTCCAGCACCACAGTAGCCCAGGTAAAAGGACCGGGCTCCTTTAATAGTCAGTATGCTGACTACATCCAGCAACTAATTGATGAACATTATCAGCAAATGGCCAGTTCAGTGGGTACAGTGCATCAGTGCTCAATCATTGTTACAGAGTAGGTGAATAGAGATGTAGCTTTGGCGAATCGATATGTCTTAACAGTCTGCACTTCGGCTTTTAAAAAAAGATATACGTACAGTATAATCCATGCACAAATGAATTTTTGAGTTAAAAAGCATTTGAGTTAAAAACCGCCTCATCAGCACGAGAATGTTAAGGTACTTGAGTTGCCTCCCGTCCTCGTTCTAATCCCTGTAATGTACTAAGAAAAACCTCTAGTGCCAGGGGTCATTAATTCAGCAAATGAATGGAATAATTACCACAGACTTCCAAGTCCACCCACTTCACATGACCGCTATTAATTCAAAACGATGTTAAAGGGATATGGCGCTATCATTAGACCCAAAATAGAGCATAAATAGGCCCAAAATGAGTGCTAATGTTTCTTCATGTCTGCTAGATGTGTGCTGTAAATAGGCAACAGTTTGCCATTATAACTTTATGATAATATGTTATGGTTGTTTGAGTTTAGTTTGTTTCACTGCCCCTAGATACATATTATTAATTCCTGAGGCACCATAATTAGATAATAAGATGATAGATGATAAGTCTTTCTGACTAAGAAAACTCTATTATCACTGGCAAGCAGTTAGAGATTTTTCTTTTTTTTCCTTTGGACACTATACGTTACCGAAGGTGGAATTTCCCTCCATGCAATTCAATACATGAAATAAGAGGAGGAGGAGCGTGTGGTTTCGGGCTGCTGCAGCTTTTTTCCAATACATGTAACTCACTGGCTGACACCAGGAGTTAAGCTGAGTGCCAAGTCCAAGCTATCAACCGTATACTTCAAGCAGTAGCCACGTGAGGAAAATAGCATTTCCGTAAACACTCCTTATGCTTCTCATTTGGGGAGGTGGAGGGCTATTGGATCAGCTGGGGTCCACAGCTATGTTAAGTTATTAAACGAAGGGATTTCGTCGTCCCAGAGGTAGAGAGAAAATTATACTAATAAATTGCTCTGGGATAAACAGTGTGATGTCTCCAAACCCTGCAGTTTGTGCGTGCAGTAGTAAACTGTGAAGTGCATCTGAAGTGCTGAATGCTGACCGAATGTTTAGTCTGGCTGGAATGCAAGCCCAGTTTGGTCTGCCTCTCTGTCAGTCTGATGAGCAACCAGGAAGTCTTTCATCTGAATGGGGCTCTGTTGCGTCTCTGTGGGGGTTGGAAGAATGTCAAATAGTGGTGAAGGTAGGGGTTAATGGTTAATCTAATGGGGCATGGCGGTCACTTCCATGGGTCAAGGCTCAGAGCCTGTCCAGGCCTCATAGGGTGGTGGTGGTGGTGGTTGCGACTGGGCCTGAGGGATCCAGGTTGCTAGTTTGCATGCTTGCGCAACAGCACACTTTACACTAATCTGGGTATCCAATCAGAAGAACAAACAAACACGCCCTTAAATCCGCCTTTCGTGTTCTACATGGAAATCGAGATGAGATTCGTGGGAGACTCCTAGCGCAAATAAGAATAAAGTAAACAAAGAACTGAGATTTCAAACCTCAACTGGCTGCAGACTAAACCTTCAACTGAAACCTCTCACCACCAAATGTCAACTGGAAGACTGCATGCAGCTAAATGCAGAGAGTGACATGGAAATGTATGATTAAGTCATGATTACACAGAGAAGGTATGACATCCCCTCCCCACTCCCACAAACACACAGCAGCCCGAGCCTCAACACACACACAGATCCTCCCCGACTGGTACTGGCTTTGCAGATTGCTCACACATGCTCCTGACTCCTGGCTGCCTGCCACCCGCCTCCCGCTCTAACTCTCTTCCCCCAGCACAGGAAACCCAGCATGCAGGCGAGCGGAGCGGCAAGCTGAAGGTCTGGTGAGAAAAAGAGCACAGATTAGCAGGCCCAGTCTGTACTGATCCAGCGTTCACAGTGGACTCCAAAAACAACAACCAAGGCCCGCTCGTCATTGATCAGGGCAGATTATTTTTCAGACTTCAGTGAGAAGGGTCATGGGTCACATTCTGGATGGTCGCCACATGGCGAGATGGATGGTTGAGGTTCAGTGAGCCTGGTTGTCTAGAGACTGGTTTGGGGTATTTTAGTCTTATAACTGCTCCAAAAAAAATACGATAAAATTCTCTTCCTAAACCACAGGCTTTCACTAAAACCCAGCCATTTCTCTCTAGTCTGCTAAACCACTCTTAGAGACCCTTTGAAAATTGGGTCACAGTTACACATGTGGGTCGCAGAAGTTTTCAGTAAGCCTGGCAAATAAATTAGGAATTTCCTCCCTGTCTTTATTCAACATTTATATCTTCAGAACACATTTGAGCCACACCAGGGAACCTGCACTTTGTTATCTTTCCAATAACTGTAGGTTATTTATGTATAACATTGAATTGAACACACATGTGCCGTCTTCTTCGTTTAACTTCTTTATGTCTCCTTCCTTCCCTTATTTACTGCAATAAAACTGTACAATAAATCATTCTAGGCCAAATTATTAATATAACTGTAATATCTTTCAATTCAATTAATTTTGTTTTGTATAGCCCAAAATCACAAATTACAAATTTGCCTCCGAGGGCTTTACAGTCTGTACATATACGACATCCTCTGTCCCGAAACCCACCATCGGCACAGGAAAAACTCCCCCAAAAATGAAAAAATTCTTCCAAGAGGGAAAAAAATGGAAGAAACCTTAGGGAGAAAGTCAGAGGAGGGATCCCACCCCCGGGATGGACAGACTACAATGGATGCCATGTGTACAGAATGAACAATATATAATACATTCAATTCCTATGACAGAAATGATTCAATTAATTGTGAGTAGCAAGCCAGGCGCACAGCAGGACCACTGCAGGGGCAACCACCATCAGATAGGAGGGAGAGCCCAAAGACATTAGGAGAGGTTAATGTTGGTTCCAAATGCGTTGGAGTACAGTAATGATGACTCTGGGAGCTGTGCGGATATCGTGCTCGAGGACCAGGCTGGGGAGAGAATACATCGGTGAACTGACTCACCAGGTGTTGCAGCTCCGATTTTTGGGCCGCCGAGAGGTGGGGGTCCATGTCGACAGCCACGGGGGTAAGTTGCGCGAGGGCCGCCAGCTGGGGTCCGGTCCCAACCCAGGGGGTAGGGGCCCTGCAAGTTGCAACTTGCAGGCGGCGGTGGGGACTTGGACCATGACGTGGTCGCCTGGCTGGAACTCCCGTGGCTGGGCCGCCCGGTTGTAGTGCCGTTGCTTGGATTGTTGGGCCTTGGCAAGATGTTCCCGGACGAGGGGCATGACCCTGTCGATCCGCTCCCGCATCTCCCGGACGTGCTCCACCGTGGTTCAGTGGGCCGCAGGCTGCTGCTCCCAAGCTTCCCGGGCGACGTTGAGTAGACCGCGGGGCTGTCTGCCGAAGAGAAGCTCGAATGGGGTAAAGCCGGTGGACGCCTGAGGTACCCCTCGGATCCCAAACAGGACGTAAGGCAGCATCTTGTCCCAGTCCCGCTTGTCCTCTGCGGCCACTCGACGCAGGATCTGTTTGAGCATCTGATTGAAACGCTCGACCAGGCCATCCGTCTGCGGGTGGTACACGGTGGTGCGGAGCCGTTTGATATGAAGGAGCTTGCAGAGGTCAGCCATAACCCGGAACATAAAGGGGGTGCCTTGGTCCGTCCGTGCCTAGGATCTGGGAGGGTAGGCCGACCCGACTACTCAGCAGGAACAGCTCCTGGGCAATAGCTTTGGCGGTGGCTTTACGGAGGGGGATGGCCTCCGGGTAGCGGGTGGCGTAGTCCAGGATGACCAGGATGTGTTTGTGTCCCCGGGCGGACTTCGGTAGCGGCCCCACTAGGTCCATCCCGATTCGCTCGAAGGGCACGCCGATGATGGGCAGCGGAATCAGTGGGCTGGGTGCGTGGCGACGTCCGTTGACAGGTGGGACAGGCTTGACAGACGGCTGGAGTTCCTTCCCATCGCCAACCCTCACCTGGGACCAGCAGTGCTTTAGGCGGTCATCCTTGTGTTGCTCCCTGGCGAACCCCTCCGCCCCGGACACCTGCTGGAAGAGGTCAAAGTATAGATTAGGGTTATGGTGGGATGACTCACCCTCCCTGGGAATATCCGAGGCCAGTAGCACGGGGAGTCGTCGGGGCCCCTTCGCCGCTGGGTGCGCTGAGCGGGTCCGGGCCGGGCTGGCAGGCTGGCTGGTGGAGGGTAGGAGGAGGTCGAAGCCCGGCCAATCTCTCCCGAGTAGGACCGGCACCGGTAGATCCCTGACGATCCCCACTTCCACCGGCCATGCCCCAGGCGCCGCTGTGATGGTGATGCGCCGCGCCGGGACTTCCCTAGTATCGCCGTGGATGCAGGTGATGGGCAGGCGAGCTTTGGGCTCGGGTCGTGGAGGGAGGACGGTGGGCCTGACGAGGGTGACCGCGCTAACCGAGTCCAGGAGGGCGACGAATGGTCGGCCATATATCCTCACTTCCCCCCGCGGGGCCTGTTTCGGAGTCTCCGCGCGCCCGGCACAGCCTGTCAGCCAAGCCCGTCCAAGGGCCTGCGGTGCTTCTGTGGGCATAGGTTCATCCTGCGGGCTGGAAACTGCGGGCCTGCTTACTGGTCGCTGGGCACGCTCCGGCTATGTCTCCATGATCATACCTGGCTTGTCAAGACACTGCTATGTGAATTATTGCTATTCTGTTTAAATCTCTGGATATTTCAAAATGGCAGAAAACAGAAAAAAAATCATGGAAAAAAATACAGACCTATTTCTTGCAGCACACACCCATGTTTTTATTTGCAGCTCAGGGTGGAGAGCATGAGTTGGCCAGACAAAAAGTCAGTATAAAAACTGAACAGAAACTGAAGCAGGGCCCGAGTGTAGCCTATATTTCATACAATACTGGTTAGCAGACAGTGAGTTTTCTTTTTAGCTGTGCAGCTGGAAAAATTCCCTCAACATCAGATTCTGTATCAATTAACATTTGAAAAGAAGGTTCTCAGATTTTGGGGGAGAAAAAAAGCATACAGATCTTTTTTGAGCGTCAATGTGGTTATTATTCAGTAGAATATGAATTTATCTCTCTATTACAGCGCAGAGAATAGTAGGCACCCATGCTCCCAGATCCAAGAAATCAAAGCGTTAGCATAATTGCTAGTTCAAGTAAAAGGGACATAACTGTTTCCCCACTCCTCTACACAGATTTCTCATGGAAAAAGGCCTTCCGTTACAGTTCTTTTTATAACCCAGCTGTTTCCTCAGCAGTTAGACAAAAGGAGCAGAAACCAAACAGAAGATGTGAGTCCAAAAGCAGACCAGGCGGTCAAACACAGAGGTACGGATCTAACAAATCTGACGGAGTCCGTAATTAGGTTACTTGTGGCTCGCAGATTTACTGTAGACGGCGAATAAGACATATGTTTTGTTCTGTTGTTCTGTAGGACAAATACAATGTTTTCTTTTCCATTGTTATGTAACCGTGGCCATTATTCTGTCGGGGCTGGGAAGCCTATTAAAAACCATGACTCAAATGAGATTTGGCTCATCATGCAAAGGGGGTAATGGGCAAACATTTTCTGAATGAGCAAAGAAGGGAAAGAGAAATAACAAGAAGGGGTTGTCTGGGTTGAGATGAATATGCGTTCACCCACCCACTCTCATTACGTCCTCAGTGCTTGTGGCCACTCTAACACAGGCTTCGGAGAGGACTGCAGTATTTATTCTACTGTCACCTGTCACCTTCTCATTGTTATCTTCCCATCCTGTCACTCTCACTCACACTCCCCAGTAAACATTGGCCACAGAAACAATACACACAACTTTTATTTTTTGCCTAATTGCTACTGGTCTAATGTCGGAAGCAAGAGTGAAAAATTCCTAAGAGTTGAGATAATTCACTGCTTAGCTGCTACATTCCAAATAAACGGCATGTGTGGAATTTCATGCCAAACCTCTGACATCGGAGAGACAACGAAGAAGAAGACAACGATCACTTCTTCCCTCCCAGCGGCTTTTCCTTTCCGGCTCGTCCCTCACCCCGGTTTCCAATGGAAGGGAATAAGGATAAGGGAATTATAGAGACTGAAGTTCCCCTGCACATGCCCCTGCACATGCCCCAAATGCCTATTTAATCAAAAGAAAATAAACCTCACCAAATTCCCACATAAGTGTCTGCATAGGTAACCTGCCTAAAATTGAAACCCGCTGTTGCAACGTGGAGGCGTCTGGCCCGTGCCTCTACCCCCACGCCTACTACCTAAACACAGCAAAGTGCATGCCCTGCTCTCAACTTTATGTTTGAGAAAATTAACCCAGATGAAGATGTGGCCCCTGGATCACATTCTTACCAGAGACCATTTTGATGGTCGCGTTCTAGGATTGCTTTTCTTTCCAGATTCACGCCTGAGGAGAAAAATTGTGTATTTTGAGTGTACCGTGCCCTGAAATAAAATAATATTTGTCCTAACGTAGCAATTAAGCTTTCAGTGCACACCAATATCCAGAGATCTGCCTTCATATCAGCTGAATTTGTACAAACTCTCCATCCCTGACACAACAGCTTTCAGGGCTTTCTCCAAACCTCAACACAGCTCTTGCTACAGAGTATTTGAGGCTGGATTTT
This sequence comes from Gasterosteus aculeatus, assembly GCF_964276395.1. Taxonomy (NCBI): domain Eukaryota; kingdom Metazoa; phylum Chordata; class Actinopteri; order Perciformes; family Gasterosteidae; genus Gasterosteus; species Gasterosteus aculeatus. The sequence continues at coordinate 8,166,721 of NC_135708.1, read as the reverse complement.
TGCGGAGAAGGGCCTCCATCCAGGAAAAAACCATACACATCACGTTGCTACCGCCCTCGCCCGCAAGGCCTCTTCCTCTCCACCATGCTCCATTGTCCCAGACAGGGCTATCGTGTTACCAAATGAACCAAAGGGATTCATTACGGTAACTGGAGAAAGGCCAATCTCCTGGGCCCTAGTCACGATCCCCCTTTCACTTCTCACCTTGAGTCTGTCCGTCATCTTTTCTTTGTACCCCTTCTTTCCAAGGAGAGGACCTCCTATGAACTTCACTCTGGCAGCAGCAGAAACGCAACACTCACAACATCAGCCTCTTTCGAACTATCACACAATGATGCTTAATTTAAGGGGGGCTTTTTAGATGGATTATGGGATGCTTCTAAGGGCTACTGGGCCAGACATTAGACATGCAAAACCAAAAAATAACTTAAAGCCAAGGATAAAATGAACATTAAAAGGTTTGCCTAAGGTCAAAGCCCCATGGAGGTTGACCTTAATACCTATCTTGATGTGACCTATTGACGTTGCTTGAGGGGAGCAGGCCAAATAATAAACGCGACTGATTAGTACCGTTATCTATCCCAGCGCAATGACTGTAAGGTAAAAGCAGTGTAGTATATTGACATCATAGCAATTATATTGAGCACATAAACACTACAGTAAGTGATTCACTGTCGAGGCATAAACTTTAAAAAGCATTTTTTCTGCAATTGGTTTGCGAACTGTTGCTTAATGCCTCTGCCTACCTAAAGTAGTTGAAGGAATAATTGACCTTCAACTTGCAGATGGCAAGTTTGGAGTGACTAGTTAATACGTCATGGCATCCAGCAGAGTTCCACCAAAGTAAAAAATCTATACCTTGATGATAGTAGATTACATTACATAACATGTAATTTAGCTGACGCTTTTATCCAAAGTATCCCTATGGTTGAAGTATCAATAGGGATACGAACTCAGAAGAGCAAGAAACAAGAAAGTGCAATTTCATCAAATAAGCCAATTTACAATTGACAAGTGCCATTATAAGTACAATTTAAGTGCTACAATTTGTTAATCTTTTAGTCATGGTAGAGTCTGAAGAGGTGTGTCTTTAGTTTGCGGCGGAAGATGTGAAGGCTCTCTACGGTCCTGATGTCATCAGAGAGCTCGTTCCACCATTTCGGAGCAAGGACAGCAAAGAGCTGTGATCTTGTTGTTTTCTTGAGTGTTTTGCTCTCAGTGAGGGAGGGACAAGCAGTTTTGCAGATGCAGAGCGGAGTGTAGGGTTTGATCATGTCCTGAGGCCTCATTTATAAACGTTGCATACGCACAAAAGAAGGCGTACGCCGCTCTCTACGCAATAATTGGTATTTATAAAAAGCAAACTTGATGGAAAAATGTGGGGTCCTTCACGCAATATTCCCACTGCAGCACTAAACCAGTGTATCGTATGCTTAGAACCCATTGAAACGCCAATGAGCTCCTACCCCTTTTCCACCCACAAGAACCAGGTGCTGGTTCGGAGCTAGAGCCGGTTCGGAGTTGGTTCAACTGACGAGCCTCCAAAGAACCGGTTTGCTTTTCCACAGGCTAAAGAGCCAGCGCAGAGCCAAGTCCTACGTCACATTTACGTCTCATCTTTCCCAGCAACGTTAGCGCGGCGGCGCCAAACACAAACATATCATCAACAATGGCGGACGTTGCTTTGCTATTGATGTTCATGGCTTTGCGGACCTACATCGACATCCAAACACGGCGGATCAAACATGTTCGCGCGACTCGCCTTTTTGCCTAGTAGCGTCCATTGTGTTGTTGTTAGCTCGATTAGCTGCTATCGAAAAATGGCGGATCACAAAGTTTCTCTCGTCTTGTTGGTCACGGTAACCCCGCCCCCAGCCGCTGGCGTAAGCTGTTCTTACTTCTAGACCAGCAATGATATGGTGCTACTTGAGAACCACTTTTACTGGTTCGGTGCTGGTGCTTTGGTGGTGGAAAACCAAAGCACCGATTTGAAACTAGGCTCTGGCTCCGAACTAGCACCAGTTCTGCCTTGGTGGAAAAGGGGCACATGTGAGGAGGAGAACGGGCCTAGATTTAACTGGATATCAGTGGCGGCTGGTCCATAGAGGGCAATGGGGCCTCACAGTGAACCCGAAATGGCTGATTTAAAAAAAAAAATACATTTTACAAATAGTCAATATGTGTCTATTTGTGTTTTTGATACATGGAATATATATACCCAGTATTATTTGATCATTAACACCGTGTTAAAGTTAACATTGCTACCCAGCTGCGACGCTGAGGACACACAACCAGGATGTGGATGATGTTGTGTTCAAAAATGAAGAAACGCCGGACGGACAGAGGTCATCGCTGATCGAAAGGTTCAAATCAAATGTATTTAATAAAGGAGATGCCGTTGCGGTAAAAAGAACATCTCAGCTGAGGAGCCGCTGGTCTCAGCGACCAACAGGCCCCAGGTCAGTCCTTTGACCACCCCTAGTGCCCGTCTGTCGTCTCCACCAGCGAACTCGAGAACAATGGTTGCTACAGGTATTTATAACAATGCTTAAAGGTGTGAAAGTCAGTGTCCACCCCTCTGGGAGTGGTCTTCTGGTGAGTTCAATGTAACTCGGGATTTCGAATGATCCTTAGTCAATATCAGTGGTTGTGCAAGTATTAAATGCATGCATTCCAGTTGATTACATTACATCAAATACAATCATAACTGCATCGATATTATTCTATTACAGTTGCAGATTTACAGTGGTTTTACAATATTGTCATTACTTTATGGATTACACAGTTTCAGAATCATGGCTGTATTCTGGTGTACACTATATGCATTTTATTAATTTTATGAACCGGGTCGTATATTTCTTTCTAATATCCTACAATGACAACAGTGACATTTTATCCAAAATAATTCATTGTGTGAAGTTTTGTGGGGCTTTTGAGTTGGTCTTTCCTCAACACACTGATCGGATGTTTACCCAACAAACTAGGTTCATAGGTGCATCTCAACGTATACATATACATTTTCTAATAGATTTTATATAAATATATTTATCCATTAATATGATATATTTAACTGCAAAGTAATAATGCATGTTTGATACTTTTTTCCATTGAATCATACTTGGATGTTTACTGAAACTGATTGGCCAGCTCTACCAAAAAAAAATCCATCAGCCGCCACTGATATATATTCTATTAAAGGGTTCAATTGGTAAAAGGTGTGTACTCGATTTATCATTTATAATTTGCTGAGACTGTCCAAATGTGAAGCAGAAAAGGGGAAATTTAAGCTTATCTTCCCGTTATTTTATTATAAACCAAAATAGGTGACCTACGTGAATCTTGTAGATTCGATGAGTTTTGGGGGGGGGGGGGGATTCAGTCATTCATTATTCAGTGAACTGCGGAACTGCAACAGGTGCGCGTGTCAGAAGGGAGCGCGAGACCGTTTTCACCCTTGACCCGTTTTCATGCCTGCATTTAGTTAATTGTGAGATTATTTATATTTGCAATGTCACACATATATGTTCAGCTCTTTGTTACGAGTTTTGAATTGTACTGAAATTATTTGATTTGTTAGTCGTGTATTGATTAAATGCAGATGTTGATACAACTCCATTCCTCTATTTAATCGCACTAAGTAGTCACATTATGATCTTCCGGACCTTTGCTTTTAGAAATTTTCTCTAACTGGACCTCTTCACATTTAGTTGAATACCCCTGCCCTAGAATAAATGCCCAAACACTGAAGAGTAGGGCCTGAAGGGGTATGTTTCCCATTTTAACACAACACACTTTTTGTGCTGCATCGGTTTTGGCCTGATGACTTGCACCAACATTTTTACTAGTAGTTGGCAGAAACCATTCAATTTAGATGATTTCAATATATACTCGTGGGTAACTCCACGTAGCCCTTGGAATCACAATATGAGGTGTTGTGCCAGATAATAAACATTATTTTTATTACCTTATCTTATGTTTGACAAAATGTTACGCCATATTTATTAGTACCATCAAAGCGGGGGGGTGTTTACTACCCTACCAGTGGTGTGAAGGAAACCTCACTGCAATTAATATGCTCATAGCTCACATACATATGAGCGTACTTATTTCTTGGCTGGAATTAATCATAACCCTAATTTTTTGGGAATCAGTGCTTTAAACTGTTTAGCAGTTTTATTTGTTTATTTAAAAGCATCCCCATTAGCTGACGCTGAGACGACAGCTTGTCTTCCTGGGGTCCAAAAAAAAAAATACATAAAAGAACAGTAATCACAATCACAATTACAATTACTCAAGTATATCATATATAAATACACACAAAAGACAAGAAAAAGCAACAATTCTGAAAGTACTGATTAAAGTAATAAAAAATAATGCAAAACACCAGGACACATAATACAACCTCGCTCAACCATTCCAGACGATGTTATGATGTTGAAAACAAATGCAGTCTTAATATTTTTTTTAAACCAGTTTTTCCCCTTGATTTCACGAACCCCCACTGGAAGATTGTTCCAAAGCACAATTGACCTATAAAACACGGTCCTCTTCATAGAGTCAGATTTAGGTAGGGGTAAAGAAATCTGATGACTATTCGCCCCTCTTGTGTAATGTGAATGCATATCTGAATAGTAAATTATATTGTCATAAAGAAATTTAGGAATCCGGGTGTTAATTTGGTAATGTAGTTCAATTCTGTACAGTAAATATACAGTACCAGTCTAACGTCTGGAAACACTTTCTCATTCACAGAAGTAAAATATATCAGGGACCATTCCAAATATTATTGTCTTATGTAATCATTAAGAAATTTAGGAATCCGGGTGTTAATGATTTTATGAAAATATACTAACATATTAGCAGATAGTCTATGCTTGACCACCAGCCAAGCAAGACGGTCATGCATCTCTGCAACACTAGTTCGCAAAGAACAACCAAGAACCAGTCTTGCAGCCTTATTTTGAGCCACTTGTCATTTTTTTAAATGACTGCTTGCTGCAGCACACCATACAACACAACAGTAATCCAGATGACACAAAGCCAATCTACAAACAACACGACTGAACAACCGTGAATTTAGAAATTATGCACATTTACGCGTTACTGCTACAGCTTTACCCATTTTAGCAACCACTTTGTTGATGTGATCAGACCATGACAATGTGGAATCCAGCCAAATCCAAGAAGCTTCACCTTTTTTACCTGCTGTGCATTTTGACCATTTACTTGTATATTAATTTTCGGATTATCAGATAGTCTATGCTTAGAACCAAATATTATACTCAAAGTTTTTGAAATATTTACAACAAGTTTATTTGTTTTGATCCAGTTATACAATTTGCTCATCTCGCAAGACAGAACCTGATTAAGCTCTGAACATGTGGAGGCTGCATAATAAAGAGTGGAATCATCAGCAAACATAGTTAATTTAGCCTTACTGAGTATATACAAAAATAATAAAGGTCCGAGGCAACTTCCTTGAGGAACACCACAATCCAGGGACTTGCTACAAGATAATGCACCATTAAAATAAACTCTTTGCGACCTCTCCGACAAATAGCTCTTAAACCACCTGATTGCTGATGAAGTAAAACCATAACTAATGAGTTTGGAAATCAAAATGTCATGGTCAAGTCTAGTAATACTGTACCCACTAGCATTGAGTTATCAATTGCTGTTAGCCAGCTATCCGACATTTGCGTCATTGCAGTGCAGGTGGAATGACCATTCCTATAAGCATGCTGAAACATCGTAGTCAAATTGTTGTTAGAAAAGTAATCTTGTACTTGCTCAAATACAATCTTTTCCAGTAATTTACTTAGAATAGACAGAATGCTAATAGGACTACTATTTGGGCCACAGAAAGTTGATTTTGTATCTTTGGTAAAGGGATTATCTTGCCCTCCTTCCAAAGTTTTGGACACACACCACTAATCAGACATCTGTTAAAAATGTGACAGATTGGTTTAGAAATATGTCCAGCTGATAACTTCAACAGCCGACTATCCAAGTTGTCTGTACCAACAGACCCACCAACAGTTAAAGATCTCAACAACATTTCCACCTGTACAACATTAACCTGATCAAATTCAATACTACACATTTTATCTTTCATAATACACCTTTCAATTAGCTCATTTGAGTTGGAACCAACAGTGCATTATATTGTCTCTCTAAAGTTAAAAACCTTATTAACAAAATAATCATTAAAATAATTTGCAATCTGTATTGGCTTAGTCAAATGAACTCCATTCAATTCAACAAAGGAAGTGCAAGTAGATTTTTCCCCATGATTTCATGGAGTACATTCCACATTCTCTTACTATCTGCACCACTATTGTCAATTCTCTTCTGAAAATATTTTATCTTTTTCACTCTATTCTCCTTGGTCACCTGATTCCTTAAAATACGATAAAATGTTCTGTCCTCAAGAGAGTCCGAAAGTACCGCAACCTTTTTAGCCTCTTCTCTTTGAGCCATTAAGCTCCTTAACTCAGTATCAACCCAAGGAGCACTTTCGGCTTTAACTGTAAATTTCGTTAATGGAGCATGTTTGTTAACAATTCTCATAAAACAATCAAGGGATGCATCCACATCATTAATGTCACAAATTGAATTCCATTCAATATTATCCAATTAATTTAAAAAACTCTCCTCATTAAATACCCTATAAGATCTCTTCATAATTATTTTAGGAGAGGCTCTAGGTAGCTTAGTTCTTCTGGAGACAGCAATACAGTTATGATCGCTAAAGCCAACTGTTACAGAAATAGGTGTTGAGCACATATCAGGATTATTAGTGTAAATATGATCAATACATTTTGATGTTAAAGATCCTGTATTGTTACTAGAAACTCTTGTCGGTTGATCCATTAATTGAGATAAACCACAGGTGTCTGTCATGGTTTTAATCTTAATCTTCAGAGGACAAATATCAGACAGCCAATCAATATTTAGATCACCCAGCCAGTATAGCTCTGTTTTCCTCAGTCACCTTATCTAGCATATTACATAAACCATTTACGTACTCTATCCTGGCACTAGGTGGCCTATAACAACAACCAAGAATAATCGGTTTTACATGTGGAAGATGTACCTGTAACCATAACACTTCAATATCATCAACCATTAAGTCGTGTCTCAATTTAACAGGGAAATGATCCCATGGCCACACCACCTCCAAACCGGTTTCGATCTTTTCTATAAATTGAAAACCCCCCTATATCAACATCTGAATTGTCTATGAAGTGATCCAGATGAATTTCAGAAATCATAAGTGTCTATTTTGTTTTGTTCAAAAAATAAAAACAGGTCTTGAATTTTGTTCCTTAGACTACATATTAGCCACCATATAGTCAACCCGTTAGTGATCAACCCGCCAGCACAGGGCCAACATTATTATCTCTGCAGCCCCATCACTACCCTTTCCAGCACCACTGTCCTTTGAATAGCCTACACTCTGTGCTAAGCCGTGCTGTATGAATAAAAAATCTCACTGTTACGAAAATAATTGGAATTAATTCATTGGAAGTTTTAAGTGAACACAATTTTTATTTTTCATTGGCAACTGAAAAAAACTGAAAACTTTTGCTCTTGCTAAGAGTCATGACAGTTGGTAGATCCATTCAAAGGCTACATTTAAATAAAACTCCAGGAACAGCTGCATAATCCTACATTTTAAATAGTTGTTACTTACTTAGTATGCCCGGCTTCTTTGAGCCACTCTGTAGCATGTCTATGTCTACAGGTAAGCCCCCATTTAAACAAAACATATCTAGGGCTGTCACAATATCACATTTTTGTTGACTGCCCATAACATATCCCTGTTTTGCTGTAGAAAGTGCCAAATTATTTCATTATTTACAGGGCATTACATTCAGGAAACTACAGTCCTGTAAAAACATTTATTGCCAAAATATGTTAAGACATACATGGAATTTTAAATGGCGGTTGTTAGAGCAGTCGCAATGTGCGATAAAATGACATATCGCACACTCTGAAATCAAATGCAAAAATGTCTGGTGTTGCAATATTCATTTACATATAAATGAACGTCACCAACATATAAAGTTGATCGCGCTGCCTCTGTCCCTTTTCCTTGTGGAATAATATGGCATATTGCAATAAATGTTGGTGGAATAATCGTGCAACAAAAATTTGATATGGTGACAGCCCTAGCGGTTGTTGCATACATTGGACAGTATGAGACAATGAACCACAAGACAAATAACAGTGGCAAGAAAATGGCATGTTCAATTTACAAATTAACTCTACAGTTTGAAGTAGAAGGCTATGGGCTAGGGGGATATAGTATAAACATAAAAAATAAAAAAATAAAAAAACATTACACTGATCATGTTTGAAAATTATGGAGAAAGTAAGTTCCCACATGGAAGTACCTTACATCAAACCGGTTTCAGTCTCTTCAAGCACCGCCGGCAAATTTGACAAAACAAGGCTTATGCGATGCTGTAAATGCAGCAGCCTGAGCTTTGGGGACGTGCACTTCACACGTCACTTGTGCGCATGCCGCATCACACACCTGCTCCAGTCGCCGAGTAAATGCACCCAGAAGAGCTTGGTGGAGCGCTGTAGTTGAGGAGCGGGCATGTTTCCATGGACACACGCCGGTGTCCTCATTGCAACGGCCACGAGACATTTTGTGCGCTGTTCCCAACTGACACTTGGTCCCCTCGATTGTAGCATGTGGACCCCGTCTCAACAGGGGCCTGGCCTGTCCTGGCCATCTTTCAACGGTTGTAGCCACTAGTAAGTGGCATGAATGTGCGAGCCATCATGGTGGCTGACACTGGGAGGCTCTGGCCACCCATAACTCTATGCCAGGATCCAGCAAGTTGCCGGAGATCAAGTTCAGAGATCGCCAATAGTTTGCCTCGGGTGCTGCCAGGAACTCTGGGTACTCAAATGTAGTTTTCACTATCTTCAGCCAGCACACACACCAGTTACAATAGTAACTCTAGAGCCGGAGATGCACACAGCAATAACCTCACGTGCATTGGCCTTCTCCCTTTCATCTGGTCCCTTTCACAGCAAAGCATGCCAACGATGAGCGTGAAGCTTTGGAGTAGGCGGGAGAACAGGTCGCCCACTAGCGGGGCGCCTGTCCCTCAAACACGGAAACCAGTGTAATGACCTCTCACATGGTTGTGGGAACAAGTCATGGAACTGCAAGGGGAAGTGCTTTGGAGATTATGCTCAAAGGTCTTTGTGGAGTTAGTGGAGGTAAGTGGAAGGAGAGGCGCAGTGATGCGACGGTCTGATAAAATTAGTCTTCCAACTGATAGTTTTGCATTAAACAACCCTCTCCCCACAAGTGCAGCCCATTTTCTCCCCCTCAAAAGCGCAAAGCACTGCTACATTTGTAGGGGGCAGTCAACCTCGAATAGATTGCAAGATATTTTTTATTTCTTGTTTTTCCTTATTTTACCTCCTGCACCACATTTTCTCCAATCCCTCCCATGTTCTTTAAACCCTCTGGCCACCTCTTTGCATTCTTTCAGATTCTGAAGGTGCATTAGGAGCCAAGTAAAAAAGCAGCAACATAAAAGGCTGCTAGACTTCTTGAGAGGGGGCCAATCCATCATGGACTTTTCACCAGTTTTCCTAATAGAGACCCCAGTGTGCTGCCTGAAAACACCCTATTAGGAAGGTCAGTGCTGGGCAGGTTGGCCAAAGACAACCTTTGTCCATGTGTAGACTTAAGTGCTCTATCACCTGAAGTTAATCACATAAAACCTTAAACTGCATTGGTTAAGGTGACTTGGAAATATGATTAACCTTGACATGAACTGCTGCAACCTTTTGGCAAGTGGCTACAGTTTCTATCAATGAAATTACCCCACAAAGTGTTCAATAAATAGAGTGCCATCCTAGAGGTGTCTATAAATTATATAAACACCCAGTTCAGCACATTTCAAACCACCTAATACAAATCAGAAGATCTACGCAGTGACAACTGGCTCCGTGAAATGAAACCAAGAACACCCAGCAAACCCCCTTTTAATCAAACCGTCCTGAGGTGTTGATTTACCCAGCTCAAAACCAACAAGTGGCTACAAGTCGATGACGGATAGCAAAAAAGGTGAACTGCCGCTACATAGGGAGGTAGTTAAAAGTCAAGCCTCTCGCCTCCTGACGTCAACAGAAATGAGCTAAAAAACAGCTGTGGTCTGCACATGCCCTGCTCCTCAAAGACAGTCCCATGGGCCCAAAAACTTGCAAACACACAGTGTTGCAGTACAGAGAGAACCTGTAGATAAACTCTTAACACATGTACCCTAAGGTCTCCTCTTTTTCCACTATTTCTTTCCCAGGCACATACATACACTGGTTATGGCACTTTAGAAAAGACAAGAATGTGACTGAATAATTGGTGCTTGTCACATTTTAAACGATATGACTTATCTGGAACTGAATCTGGGTTCTGGTTTTATCTATTTAACTAACAGAATCTTCTCATCCAACCAATCAAATGAACTTGATCACGATGGCGCGATTTACCTGGATAGGATTTTGTTGTGTGTGTTTTTGAACGAGGACAAGCTGGAATGAAAACATGGGAGTAACAAGGCTATTTCTAAAATGTAAGGAGTAGAAAGTACAGATATTTGTGGTAAAATGTAAGGAGTAGAAGTAAAAAGTCGTCTGAAAAATACTCCAGTAAAGTATAGATACCCAAAAGGTCTACTTAAGTAACGTAACAAAGTATTTGTACTTACTTGACACCTCTGCATATTGAATCATAAAATCCCTAAACATATCTTGAATTATATTAACATATGACAGTCTGAGCTCCTAAAGAGCCAGTGGAAGGACTCAACAGGAGTGTTTTTTATTACAACAGAGTAGCAAGTCTGTAATAAAGTACACAGGAATCACTCCCTTACTCCAGGTCCCAAACATATGCGCACATACATGCCTCAGTAACGCCCCCAAGTGTCCTTGGTTGGAACTATAGTCCAGCAGATGAATTTGACTGCAGAAGCTGCTCCTTGGCAAGGCCCCACAATAACACCAGGTTTCCACCAATACAAGAGTTAAACTGAGAGCGAGAGGATGCAGACTAATTTCTGAGATCTCCCAGGAGTCTTAGCTTTTCTTCTGTTGATTAGGATTCTTCAAGGATGCTAGCAAGCTCTTGATCCTCTCACTGGCCGGCTCGGGTCTCCTTTTCTTGCGGCCTTTGGTAACTGCAACCTGCAAGGGCACGAGGAGGCTAGCGAGTCCCCACGGTGCGGGGGCCTTTTCCACATTGCCACCTCTGGCTTTGCTGGTTTCAGTCTGCTGGAGGAGCCAGGAGCTCTCCTTACACAATGCCACAAAGCGGTCTAGCTGTGTGGCGTTGACGTTCTTGCTGACGTTTAGGGTCGTTTCAAATGGGTTCTGGATGTGCAGCGGGGCTACCTCTGGCTTGTTCAGCTCTTTTCCCTGGAGAGAGGACAATGGGACAAGGTTAGATGAAAACATATTCGTGAGCAGCAGCCTTGAGCTCAGCCCTGCATGGAATGCATCTTATGGTCCATGTACTTTGTTGGTCACGGTTTTAGGCCTTTGGCAATGCATCGGGGGGCACTTTTAGCTGATCGAAACACTTCTCAGAAGGCAAGCAGAAGGGAAAAGGAAAGACGTGAACATTGCATTCCAAGAATATTTTTCATGGAGTTGTAAAAAAATAAGAATAAGTCAGAAATGGAAACTGCCAGCGATGAGCAAGACTGCTGAGGAAACCTGCTATACACATGGAATGCTTCAGCAACCGAAGCATGTATGATCTGTACCGCTGTCAGGCAGTTATGGCAATCAAATCAACCATGAATATGTGGGTCAAATGGAAGTCAAGAACCTGCCATGGTCCTTTGTATGGGACCAACGTCCACAGCCTTAAGTCTGATAGTAAAGTGGCTCGAAGGATAACTGGTTGGAGCTGTGGACAGGAGGTGGAAGGGACAGAAGATGGTAACATAAAGCCATGAGTCAGAGGAGGGGCACGATCTGGAGAATTGTTGCATCGTGAAGCAGATTGATGGCGGTTGCTCTACCGGTGAAAGCCTATAGGTACCTATAGGTTCATGGCCGCAGTCTACCTGCAGGCTTCCTCTGCCTGTCATACTTGACATTGGTCTCATAAATGAAGCCGCGGGGTCTCTTCTTCCCAGACATCCATTTATTAAACTATTAAAGTATGAGTAATGTCAATGCATTTCATAACGTTCCACCAAAGCACGCGCAACTACTTTATCAACTTAATTTTCTTGGGGAAAAAGTCATTGGAAGGATTAGGGATGGGGCCGATCCGATCCAGTATCGGTATCGGGACCCGATACAACCTTTGGAGATTTCCGATATCAATGAGCCATGTCTGCGCTTTAACGTCGTCTGCTGAAATGACTCCAAAAGTGATCCCCGCCTGCTAGTCTGCTAGCTGGCTGCAAACTGTGGAATGGATTTCCTGAGCGTGTCTCATAACTGTGTCTCATTGAGCCGCGCCTCCGTTAAGGAATCCATTCCACAGTTTGCGGCCAGCTAGCAGACTAGCAGGCTAGCAGGATAGCCTGCTAGCAGAGCAGGCTAGCAGGATAGCACTGAGGCTAGACTGTTTAGCACGGCAGCCAATATCGTGGATGAAAAAAGGAAGCGTCTAACTGCAGAGAGCAGAAATGCTCATATTCCTCAAGAAGAACCTGCCGATGTAAGATTTGTTGAACACTACATCACTTCCTCAGAGTCAACTTTGAGACATTCAATTTTTGTTTTCTTTTAAAGAATAGTTAGACTCTGGTGTTAAGTTTATTCCAGGTCATCTTAAGTGCTGTTGTGATGCACACTGTTTTAAAACGTATTTTGTGTGTGTGTGTGTGTGAGAGAGTAAGTGTGATTGGGTGTGTGAATGAGTGAGTGAGACTGTGGGTCAAGTGTGTATGTGTGTAAGATGTTTACAGTTATTTTATTGCACTTTTCTTCAGATATTTGACATGTTGTTCATGATACAAGAGTCAGTTTACTTGATTTGTGCTGTTATTTTTGTGAACGAGTGAGTGAGACTGTGTGTCAAGTGTGTATGTGTGTGTGTGCACTTGCAAATGTCATATTTCTAAATTTTTAAGACTCAAGTATTTGACATTTATGAAATTAAATAAATATTGACATGACAATCAATCTGAAACCCTTGGTTTCAAATTTGTTTTCAGAATTTTTTCTGTTAACAGGATTTCCTGTTTTTCAAACACAGCTCTGGTCTCGGAATATTATCTGTATCGGCCGATATCCAAATTTAGGTATCGGGATCGGATCGGAAGTGAAAAAATGTGGATCGGTGCATCCCTAGGTAGGATATATTTTTAGTTATGTTAACTATCCTGCATGGCAAGAGGGAAAATAGTATCGCCACTATATATAGACATTCGTCTTACATATCCTGCATTTACAGATGAATGATTCATTTTCTGTCCTGTTTGTGTCAAAAACTCACTCTGACCTCGCTCCGTTTTTTGGTCTTGACCTACTCCTGAGAAAAATATCTGTCCCCTTAGTTTCTTAATGCTTTGCTACGTTTATCAGTTAACTATGTGGTTTAGCGGTTGGTTCTGAGCGGCTAGACTACAATTGGTTTTAGCCCTGACTAAAAACAGCTGCCTGCTGAAAACGACACTATTGACACCATTCCATATTAACTTTATATTAATAAAGCAGCTTTAGAATTAGCTAAAAAAAAAAAATGTCTAAAGTCAATGTAAGTTGTTATTATAGGGCAAACCTCGGATTACATGGGACTTAATGGATGTAAATTAACACACATACTTGTCGGATACTTATGGACATCTTGTTGAATGGAAAGGTGGCATAGAACTCAAAGAATTCACACAGCAGTCTCTCTAGAACAAAACAGAAAGAAGTCAGAAACACTGGTACCAGTTAAACGGACCTGCAGCAACGCGGCCCCGTAGCTAGGCTCTCGGACTCACCCAGTGTTTCCGGGTTGCTCTGGAGATGGATCTTGCCAAAGTCGCTGACAAATGTGCAGTCGTTGCCCTCAATGAAGCTTTTGTCTGCAGGACCTTGTGGGACGGGAACAGAAATGACAGGTAAATGACTGCCCCCAGACTCCTGTAATGGCCATAGACATGACACAGATGGATAGCGTGGGTGCGTTCATGGAGAGGGACAGAAACACATGAGGGGAAGGGGAGAGAAATAGCTGGTGCCTGAACGGGTAAGACCATGTCCTTGCTTGGCTGCTTTGCTTCTCAAGCAATGCCCTTGCTACCAGTCTCCTGTGTCAGCAATGCTGACTGGTCTGTGTCTGTGTGTGTGTGTGTGTGTGTGTGTGTGTGTTACACCACTGTTTAAATGGCTTCCTGCATGCGTGTCTGAGGCGGGGTCATCGCCCTTCACAGAATGATGGGCTTTTTATTGTCCTGTAAGCACTCTGGATAGTCTGCGCTGTACAGGGTGGTGGGTGGGGTGAGAGGGGGGCTTTTTGGAAGGCAATAATCAGGCAGCCAAGGTGACCGGGCCGGCGGGGGGACTGCAGTATGGGCTACATCCACAATACTGTGTTTCCATTTTGATCTTTTGGTACGTTTAGATCTAGCATCCTCACTATTCCCAGGCATATTGAACACATGAATTTCAATTCTTATGTAATATGTATTTAAACTCGGATCCATTTTTTCATCCAAGTTATCTTCCCCACACTGACTTTGAATGACCAAATTAGTTCATTTTTATACTAGTGTCAGGTCAGGTCCTTAACTCGTAAAATGCTGGTGACTAATGACTCCTTGGAATTACTTAATATAGAAGTACTTTTTACTTAAAATACCTGCTAATGTATGGACTTCTATAGTTACAAGAATATTGCATATTGTGTGAATTTAACAGGTCGGGTGAATAAAAGTGATACCTGCAAGGTCCCTGAGGTGGTCCAGCGTGGGAATAACAGAAGGGCTCCTCCTCTGCAGGAAGAACAGCACCATGACAGTAAGTGAGAAGTTGGTGATCCAGGCCCCGGGGATGCTACTGGTGATGGCGTGAGCTCGGGCCCAACAGCGCACAGTGAACACCAGATGACGCACTCGCGGATCTAGCTCTCCGTACAGGTAGAGCAGCTCGGTGCTCTTCATCGCCACCCTGTGGAGAATGTACAGAATCACCGTCCTGTTACACTGTGGGTTTTGGAATAGCTCTTCCTTTTTTAGTATCTGTGTGCATTTCAACTACTGGGCATTCAGACATCCAGATGACCTGAAATCGGACTAAGTATCTTTTCTTTCAACCAAGCTAGTCTGCTAAATTCTTCGGTTTTAAGTTCATTTGATTGCTAGTTTGCTTTAGCTCTTGCAGTTTTGTTAGTGACTCGACTGCCAGTTCCCGCTGTAGATGCTATTTCAGATTAAAATGACTACTAGTGTGCCCTCCTATCCTTGCTAGGTTTGACCTGATCTAACTGTTTTCTATAAAATGAGTAGGACAAAGACAAGAGAGTCTTTTGTGCGAGTCTTCGGGGAAAGAAGTGCGGCGCGCCTTTGACTCTTAATTACTAATATTGTGTTTGCCCCCTGTACCTGTACAAATCTCTTGGGCTAGATCGGCTCTTTATTGTAACCTCTCCTACCCATCCCACCCGCTCCACACAGTCAATTACTTGCAAGGCAGACTTCATCTCCGGCTTTGCTATCCAGCAGTCACTTGACTTCTTCACTCTCACTGAGACCTGGATCACACCGGACAACACATCCACCCCAGCTGCTCTCTCCTCGGCCTTCTCCTTCAGTCACACACCCAGACACACTGACAGGGGTGGTGGCACAGGTTTACTCATTTCCCTCAAATGGAGATTTTCTCTTTACCCTCTTTCACCTTCCACCCTACTGTCGAATTCCAACTGACTCGTTGTCACTCTTACACACGAACGCTGCCGCAGAGATTCTCCTCTCAACCCTGTTCTCCTCTCTCGACTCTCTGTCCTCTTACGAAAAGACAAGCCGGCAAATCCCCTCCGGATCCATGGCTGTCTGAACCGGTGCATGCCATGAGGGCCGCTATGCGAGCATCGGAAAGGAAATGGTGTAAATATAAACTACCTGCACGCTTTTCAATCTCTTCTCCTGCTTCAATCTATGCTGCCAAAAGCTCTTTCTACCAATCTAGAATTGAGTCCTCATCTTTTAACCCCTAAAAACTCTTTTCTATCTTCTCCAACCTCCTCGAAATCAACCAGTCCTCTTCCCCTCTCGCCCCTTCCGGGAGACTATTCAACTATTTTACCAAAGAAATGGCTGGCATACGCTCCACTTTCTCAAACCCATCTCGTATTCCTTGTGTCCCACTGACCTCTATCGCCCTCTTTTCCCTCCTTCACCCCCTGTCTCCTAACAAAGTTCTTACTAAACGAACGTAAACAAGAAGTGAAATTAAATTCCTAAAAAAGCCCCCCCTGAGAGAAGCTTGTCACAGTCACAGTCAGGTCACTAACTGGCAGGCGGCTGTTCGAATCTGGACCCAGGAGACGTCCCATTCGGACCAGGACCTAAAGCTAAAACAGACGGCTGAGATTTAAAACCTGACTGAAAACTGACTGTTGAATAATCCAAGTTGAATAGCTTGTGTTTTGAAGTACAGACAAATTGTATTTGAGGTAAGCCAACCCACGCAATGCGACTACACCAATTGGGTATTTTCATTCCAGGCAGGATAATACTGTCTCAGCAGTGGACAGATTTGAGAGATAGTGAAAAATTACATAAAAAAACACAGTAGGAAGAGAAAAAAAAAAGTTTACAAAATTTGAGAAAAAGACGAGTGAGACGGGAAAAGCGACGGGTGAGAAAAATGGACAGCAAAAGTAGAGCATTTATTCCAGATTGAACAGACTCGTTTCTGTTCATACTTCCCACTGGAGCACTAAATCAGCGTGTATCATATGTTTAGAAACCGTAACACTTAAAGTGCCAACATAAAACGGCATTACGAGACACAATGAGCAGTGAGGAAGAGAATGCATCCCCGCCAAAGTTTAAAATCCTGGACACGCTAGCGATAGATTCTCCCACTGAGCAAACAGTGGGAAAACTATATTCTAAAAAAAAGTTGTTAAAATCTGTTTATTATTTATAATTGGCTGAGACGGTCTGGCCCCAATGTGAAATAAAAAAGGGGAAAGCTTTTTCCACCTTTATTTCATTTTTCTGCATTGAATTTTCACATTTATTTTTCTCTCATTTTGAAATGCAGCTTTACATTTATTTAGTTATTGAAGGAACACTATTTATATTTGTGGTCATACATGTATCTTCAGTTTTTTGTTACATGACACTAAATATTGAGTTCTGGAATTGTACCAAATTCATTGTTGAAATGCTGGCTGGCTCTTGTGTGTAGAATATCACTGGGTCACACAACTATAACAAAGTACTAGCATTTATGCCGTTATTAATACTACAACTACCACAAATTTTAGTACACATACTACTATGACTATATATAGTATAGTGTCGATTTTCAACAATTAAAAAAATAATAATTTCTGCTTCTGCATTTTCAGCAATTTTTATTTCAGCTGTAATCTGTCAGCATTCCAACACATTTTCTGCAGGAAATATATTTTCTAGTTTGATTTCTCAGTCATGTATGGATTACAGGCAGATGTTGAAACAACTCTATCCCTATATCTATATAGTAGTGCCTATAGTTATTAGTCATTAATAATCTTGCTTCTAAAAATTTTCTCTAACTAGGCGTCTCTACATTTTAGTTGAATACCCCTGTGTAAGTTATCTTTGAGACAGACAGGCAGGCAGAGAGAAAGGAAAGTGGTTTGCTACAAGCAAGATCTCAGAGCAGTTTGACAGAAGTCCCCCTCACATCCACCAACAACTGGCGGTTCCACCACCATTTCCTTAGAAACTGCAGAGTGGTTTTCTGTACGTTGGCAGGTGTGTGCGTGTTTATGTGTCACTATCGGCTTGGACTGCGCAGTGTCTTAAATGTTTTGGAGGGAAGTGAAACACAAACAAAAGCCGGTCTTTTGGACCTCCTGTTCAGTTTCACTGTAGCAAGAGATATACTTCCTCAGTCAGTCAGGTTTCTGTTTGGGGCTTTTGCAACCCCAGTCTGGCTAAAACAATATTCACAACGACAGAAGGAGCAGTTTCAGTGCAGAAAGAGGCCTATGACAAACCCTCATTAATATTTCCCTTTTTGTGAAACTGACACTTTTCTCTCTTTTTTTTTTTAACCACTGCAAGATCCGGTTCATGACCAGGAAATATATATTTCTCACATGTATGGAAAATAACATAACGTGTGCACAGGGTAAGCACCTGTTGTTGGCCGTGAGGTCACACTGAAAACCAGAGGGCTGGTGGGCGAAACGGACCAAGGGGCATCGTGCGTTGAGAATCTTCTGCACCCCGACGCAACCAGGTCCAAACTGGTCCACGCAGTCCCCGATGACAGACAGGATACTCTGGGTGACAGCGCGCTCAGAGTTGGTCTGCTTCATCTGGTACTCCAGCAAAAAGCCGGATTTCGGCTGCACACAGAGTTTGGAGAGAGTGAATATCACAATATTTACCATGTTATTTAGGTTTTCACAAATAAGACTAACTATTTATGCACCGTATTGTGGGTTCTGAAGATCCCGTGATGGAATGAAGAAGTACCATCCATATGACTAACGTTTTGCTCATATTCGCTGTAAGTCGCTTTGGATAAAAGCGTCAGCTAAATGACATGTAATGTAATATTCATAAAGTGAATGCCTTTTCTTACATAAGTGTGACGATTACACAAAAACAAAATTTCTCCATTAGTCTCATTTAGCCTTAAAAAACAGCACAGAAACATATACTTAGAATCATTTTTATATTAAGATATTAATCAATCAATAACTAGGATCATGTTTGAACACAGTTCCACAGGGTTTTACTATATAGTCTTTTTCTTTAATAAAGACTCGGAGCCACGTACAACTGCATTATAATGTGTATGAAACCATTTCTTATATCCACAATTATTAATTGATAAACTTGCAAATTATTTCTTTAAAAGTTTAAACCATTTAGAATATAGACCTGATTTGATGCAAAGCAGCAGCATGTGGCTGTAGAATTGTTTGGTTGGTGGATTAGTCTTATTTTAGTCTTCTTGTTAAGCAAATAATGGTGGCCAAGCAGCTGGTAGCTTTTTTTTGGAAAGGCTTAGTTGTTGTAAGTGGAAAGGGGAGCCTTAATTAAGTTAAAAAATGATTTGTTACAAAGGTTGTGTGGTGTGCAGTTGAGTAACAATATTGTATTTGGAAATATTTTGTCATATAAACTGAAACGTTCTGTGTGGCAAAACTAAGGAAATCTTTTCATGTCAGGTGGTAGCCCTGGTTTTCACAGTTGAACTTAATTTAGTATAAAGGACAAACCATCTTTGCATTTCTCCCACTGATGCCATCCAAGTCCAGAAACATGTCCAGGTCACATCCTAGCTTTCCAAAACCGTTCACTGATGAGCCAAACGGCTTGATGGTGCATTCTGGGAAATAAGCAGCAGCGATGTCCTTGAGCAAAGAGCAGACGAGGAAACGCAGACGGCTGTTCTCCTCCGTTAGCTGATAGACATCTGTTAGAGAGGTCATCTGTTGGTCTATCTGAGGGTAGAACAGGAGACCAGCCGCCATTAACACATTACTTGAGGGCGGCATATATATTAACTGTATGAGATCAATTAAAATGGATTCACACATATGATTGTTTATAAAATTGAATCCAGCAGGAGTCTCTTAATTCAAACTGTAAATCTGAGAATGAAATACTCACACTTCCCTCTTTAGACAGTCTCTGTATGAGCTCGTTGATGGGGATGGTCGTTTGTGATTGGCACCTTTGGCCTGATTGCTGGTTAGGAGGGTCCGCTGAGCCAAGGTTCCTTAGCGACAGTAGTCTCGATTTAAAAGGCACCATGGACTCATGGCTGACGATGGGGATGGCAGCCTCCTCAAATAACGAGGCCAGACTTTCTCGGTTGGCAAATTCCACCACAGCATACATACCCTGGAATATAACAGTAGACACACTACATTCAATTGGATCCTAGCACCCCAGTGAAGTCTGTCATGTGGAGATTGGAAAATAAGGCTGGTTTATCAGAGGAACTTGCTTAATTACTTACATAGCTTTCATAAAAGAAGTATTTATTGATATCTCCATGCATTGATAGATACTTGAGGAACTTCTTCTCATTAGTTCTGGTGTGGCAACTTATGAGGACAGATCTCTCTGCCTGTTCCTGTCTCTCCGCCTGAACAGCATACAAAGATTTGCATCCCTCCCTTTCTTCTGTCAACAAAGAAGCAGAACATTTAACAATAAGGCTATATAACTTTCAGTTTTTCTTTGGGGAAAACCTATTCACTGGCAGTTTTTAGTTAGCATGCTGTAGTCAGACAAACTTTGCTGCACCCTCCGCTAAATTAAGTTCCATTTGTGTCGAGCCACAACCCGACGCAAAAACTCCATACGAAATCAGACCGTTCTGATCAGTATGGGGCATTTGGCGGAAAATGTATACACTGCAAAAACCACAAAAACGAGTTGCCCACGTCATAAAGCATCAATTCGGCATAGTCACCACCCACATAACAGCATCATAGCTTATCTATAATGCAAGTCATCACTTCAAACAGTGAATAGGTTACTTAACTAGGACACCTTCATGGACTATACGACGCCGAAGCGTTTCAATGAGTTTTACTTTTTCGTTTTTTTCTGAAATAAGTAACGCATTTTCGACCATTGCAATGGTTGCTTAAAACACATAAAACGCCAAACGAAGTTTGGTACGCCCGCGCGACGGGTAGGCTAACTTTGTTTAACAGCTTGATTAACTAAGTTAACGTTAGTGCGTCACCTTGTGCACTAACAACATTTGTTCCAATAGTCCTGTGTAGATATGAATCGACCTTCCGTAGGTATTTAACCAGGCTTCCTCTTCCTTTCATATGTAACCTGCACACCGCTAAGGAGGACGCCATTGTTGTTCCAAAATAACGGGTAAGGCGCATGCGCGTGGTTTTGTCTACGGCAACACAGCGATACCAAATCAGACTTTTGACATTAATATGTCTTAAGAAACATATATATTGGTAATAATATACCGTCTATAGCGCTGTAGAATTTTTATAGCATCACGGTTACCGTGTTTAGCTACTACATCTGTAACTTAAATATATTGTATTATTTGTTTACGTCTAATTGCTTTTGTTGTAACTGACATTTCCATAAACACGATTTGACAAAAACAAAACCAATTTTCCCACATGGAAACACCCAACGGTTCTGTAGAAGGTGATCCCCACTGTTGCCGCAGTGGGGGCGAATACATGTGTTTTTCATCTGAGAAAACAAGAAAGGGAAAACGAAACCACCAGGTAGTAAAGCGCTGGCACTTGACATTATAGAATTCACCACCTACGCGGCGATCGACTGCACTTCCTCTATTTACTTCCCTCTAAACACGGTCAGACCTGCGGAAGTCAGCCAGTGAGTCAGTGCTGGACGCTGGAGACCCACGATGGAGAGACGACAGTCCTGTTAAGCTATTAACTCAACTATTACGGCAAGTGCTTACCTCCTCAGTATATTTTCTTACGTGATCTATAAACTTTATAATCTGAAAAAAATATTTTTAGAAGTTGTAAACTCGTACTATTCTTTTGTGTGTTGGCATGTATTCTGGATATTCACCTTAACATAATATAGATTTAGTGGCTGTGGTAGGCTGTATCTATAAAACGTATTTTGCAAATGTGTATGCTTTGTATGCCGTAGTTTAGTCACAGACCAATGGCGCTTTTTTTATTGCAAATATTTATTTATTGTTAAAAGCGGCTGGTGTTTAGCTTTAAAACAGTCCACTCCTTCCTAGGGGCTTCCCAGTTTTCTGTGAAAGCCCCTGAGTAGCTTGAAAAACAGTCTTTTATGCCCCTCCCAACTCTGCGTCTAGCCAGCCGAATCAAAGCCGCAGTGCTTCAGTGAAGTGTCACCGTGTTTTCCAGTGCTTCAAATGAACTCTAAAAAAGAAATATGTCCATAAACTGAACTCTTTATGTTTCACTTTAGGGCGAGCAGCACAAGTCAGGCTTCAAGATGGATTACAAATATGACAATGGAGTAGAACTGCTGTTGGCTCACATGAACATAGAAGACATCATCAACGCGGCAGAGACCCTGTATCAGCTTGAGCAAACGGAGGAGGAACGAGGCTTGTCCTTCGAGGCGGAAGATCTCTCCCAGGAGGAGATGGACGAGAACGAGGAGGCGGTGGATTCGCTGGGCTTAGGGAGTCGGCAGAAGGACTACGTTGATGGAATTGGAGGTGTTCGTTACGGGGCGGTGGCAGACCTGCTTTCCTTTGTCAACCTGCTCTCAAGCATGCAGGCAGCGTCCCTGGTGCACCTGCCTGAGGAGATGGGCGTCCTTCTAAACAAGGTGAGATGATGTTTGTTCTACTTTTCCTTTTTACTCCCTAACAAAACCGTGCGCATGAACATTTTTCATATTTTCATTTAAAAAGTTTCTTAAATGAACTTTTATTTACAGAAAGACATGGCTGTGAAAAAAGGCCGCTACCAGATAAACATGGACGTGCTCCTGTTTCCTTGGAGGTTGACCTACAAGAACCACGGCTCTGGCCTTGTGCCAAAGGGCTCTTTTGGGAAAGTCCACTTGGCCCAGGACACCGCAACAAGGAAAAGAATGGCTTGCAAACTGGTGAGTCCTGCTGAGCAACGACTGGAATCCAGCCTAAGCTGACTTCTTGAAAGTCCTGCCGTTGCTGCCAAATATTTCACCTGCAAAGAACAAGTTTGTTCATAGGGAATATGTTAATGTCAGCATGACATTCAGGATGTGATTCTTTTAAATGAAAGAGGAACAGTGCACTAAAAAGAAGAACCAGGTTTTTTTTGTTAACGCAAGAATGGAAATCGAACAGCTTTCTAAGACTCCTCTGGATGTTTGTGACAAAGTGAAGTCCATAAAATGTTTATAAATGAACAGGAACACTTTTATAAAGCATATCCTGTTCTTTTCTGTTGTTTTCCTATCAATGGGATTCTGCTTTTCTCCCATGAAGAGGGTGAGCAATATGTTTATTCATTCCTACGTGGGAAATATTGTAAGAATGAGGAGTAGTCCCCTCCCCTGCCAGTATTATTATCAGAATTGTTGACACAGTGTGTTGTAGACAGACAAGGCCTGCTGGACCATTTATGTGCATGGTATCTGACCTTCAATAGATTTCCTGCGCATCAGCATACTCGTGACGATGCATTTATTTACATCCCCTCTTCATCTTCCCAGGTCCCCTTAGAGCACTTTAAAGCGGCCGACGTAGAGTTCCAGGCCCGGTTTCGACACGAGAACATAGCTGAGCTCTACGGCGCCATGCTCTGGGACCAGAGCGTCCACCTGTTCATGGAGGCTGGGGAGGGCGGTTCGGTTCTGGAGAAGCTGGATAGCTGTGGGCCCATGAGAGAGTTTGAGATCATATGGGTAACCAAGCAGGTTCTGCGGGGCCTGGAGTACCTACACTCACACAACGTCATCCACCACGACATCAAACGTGAGAGCAAAAATAAAATAAAACGCTTTGCACCTTTAGGGTGTTGTTGATGGTAGTTGTAGTAGTAAGCTAGTACGCATGGTTTAGGAAATTATGCAATGTCAGTTTTAAACCTTTTTACGTCAAAGTAAAGCCACAAATGGGCCAGTCCTTATGAAATGTTTCAGTCTTTATTGGGAGGAGGTTAATCAGTTCAAATACCCACAGACCACAGATATCTCACACGAGTCTCCTCCTCCATATGATGAACACATTTCATGTGCGGCCAGGTCACATTGTCTGGTAGCTAATGACTTAGTTTTACTTTGGTTAAATCACAATGTTGCTGCCAGGTCTCATGGCCTGAAGGAGGGGTGGCAAACATACGGACGACCCCCCCCACCCCCCACCCATGTCGACCGGACCATTGACCAAACTATTTTTACGGCCTGCGTGACATCAAAGTGGACAGTATGTGGCCACTTAGTTTGACACCCTGGCCTAAAGGCTGTTAGGCTTCTGGGAATTCCAGCCCGCTTCCCGTGCTGAGTCAGGGTTAAATGCTGGGTCTAGAGCAACATATAACTTATGACTCACGGCCTGCCTGGCCCTCAGAAATGTCACCGTGGTTCTTAGTCTTTCTTGCCAGTGATCAAAATACATTATTATACCTTGGTGAGGTTTGTTAAGCGCCACAATGAAGCTTTTAAAAAAAGTCTGGCCATCAAATTGTCTGTGCCGAGCTTTGCTTCATCTTGGAACGTCTCTGTGCCCCCCTCCACCCCAGTTAAATCAACGCAAACACACTGGAAGTGTCTCTAGAGATCCACTGATTAATATCTCAAAGGCTACTACAAAGCATGAACACAAAATTACAACAGACAGTGTTGTAACTATTCTTTCTTTCCTTTTTCTCCAGCTAGCAATATTGTCCTGATGTCAGACAAGGCAGTGTTGGTGGACTTTGGCCTGACGGTCCAAATGACAGAGGATATATACATTCCAAGAGACCTGAGAGGAACAGAGGTGAGAAAAAAGGACAGAGATCTGATCTGAGTTACGCTGTGACTGTAAGCCCACAATGAATGCATGAGAAAATTGTTTTTCTGTTTCTGATCTTGAGTATTTTCTCTGGAAAGGACCGTTTTTAAGTAATGACAGTCTTTGCTTCCTTTGGATTTAAAGGATTGTCTTCCAAAATGATTAAAAGTCAATGATTGACAAGTGTGGTTGCACAGCCGCTAGAGCACTCACTGACCTCTGATGTTAATAATGTCTGCTAATGCTTGGGGTTGTCAGTATAGATCTAGTCAACACACGTTTTAGGATTAATCAAATTAATTAAAGAGACGTGTAATTAAAGAGACGTTATTTCTCTTCTGTCGTGTATTTGCTTTGCTTTCCATTGTTTTGACCTGTTTGTGTGTCTGTCTATATTGGTGTTTCCACTCATGGCTTGGCTTACGGAAAGTCCCAGGGCAGACACCCAATAATAAGAGAGATACGGCTAGCAAATACACTGGGCTGCTCACATTAACATGGGACAGCAGGCTGGAATTTCCAGCAGACAAAGAGATGAACTTTGGTCGTTTTACTTTTAACACGCAAAAGGCCAACGCAATTCACTGCCATTACATTGACACCCACAGTGTGGGGCTAAAGGTTATCTTGTTTGTTTTAACAATATACTCTTCGCTACTTGTTGTGCTGTACCGATACATTAATTTATGTCTGAAACTAATAAATATGGGTCAACTTTTTCCTGCCACTATCCGCTGTTAGAGGCCCTGTTAACTCACAGTATTCTTCCCTTCTTTCATTTAGATGTACATGAGTCCAGAGGTGGTCCTGTGTCGAGGTCATAACACCAAGACAGACATCTATAGCCTGGGCACCTCCATCATTCACATGCAGACTGGAAGCCCTCCATGGGTCCAGAGATACCCACGTACTGCCTACCCATCCTACCTCTACATCGTAAGTACTATGCATTTCTTGGAGCCACGCTAGTGTCATGTGCTGATTTGTTGGACCTTCACTGTCAAAGTTCCCAGAGGAGGAAACTTCCTGACTAGTCAGGTCTTGACTTCTTCCTCTAGCGCCACCGTTTTGGTTGGTTGATATTTTGTGTTTTGTTGTGAAATAAAAACTACCTTGTATCGTGCATGCACTATTAAAACAGCAACCTCTCCTTGTTCCTCTTTACCACAACCAAGCCTGTTTTACAAGCCACTAATCACAATGACAAGGAAACTGGGACACACATGCTGAAGGAGTTGTACGTGGCTTGCTTGCTTGTCTGTTTTTAGTTATTTATTTTCTCTAATGCTGCAGTTTGCTAACATCAATTTTTCCTTATCTCTCATCTTATAGATCCACAAACAGGCCCCCCCTCTGGAGGACATAGCAGAGGACTGCAGCCTGGCCATGCGCTCTTTCCTGGAGCGAGCCTTGGAGATAAACCCTGTTCTGCGGAGCTCGGCCTCCGAGCTGCTGAAGGACGATGCCATCAATCCGCCCAGGGAGGATCAGCCACGCTGTTGGAGCCTTGACTCAGCCCTGGAGGAGGTCACCCACACCATGCTTCGGCAGCAGAGCCATCTCCACGACACCACACACGGTATGTACTTACATGCTGAAGTTAATCTGGTTACTGTAATTACTATAAAACTGCCACTGAAAATCATGAATGTCTTTTTTTCTGAAGATTCTTCTATGTACTCTGAGGACTCCGGCCATATGAGGAGGAAGGGTTCCTTGTACATTGACCTGGGGGCCTTGTCAGGTCACTGTAAACTGGTGACAGGGCCTCCCACCTCAGAATATGGCTAGCCACTTGTCAAGCTCACCATGTAGGGGACTGAACTCTAGACAAAGCTAGCTGATTATTTACTTTTTTGCCTTTCTTAAAAGAATACTGTTTGGACTGATCAATAGTCCAAAAGGTGGACATCTGCCAGCAACATTGACAAATGCAATGTTTACAAGGCTTAAGATCAATGGAATTAGCTCAACCATGATGCTACAATGGGCTGAACTCTGCCTGACTGTGGTTGGAAGAGATTTCGTGTGTATCAAGCATTAACTGTCAGCTATTGGTATAATTTCCCAGAGCTCCTTATGTTGTTCTAATACATGCTAAATGTCATCGCATGTTGAATCGTTTAGATTCCTTGAGCTAGACACCTAACCCTTAATGGCTCCCCAGGCAAAAAAAAGCCATGGGTTAAAAATGTAATGTAAGTCGCTTTGGATAAGATAGGTAACCCTCAAGAGGGAAATTTTGGTATCACAGCAGCATATACAAGGAAGAAAATAGAATAAAAAGATACACATTATATACAATATAATAAGATAGAAATATTCCATCCATCCATCTTCAACCGCTTATCCAGGGTCGGGTCGCGGGGGCAACAGCTCCAGCAGGGGACCCCAAACTTCCCTTTCCCGGGCCACATCTACCAGCTCTGACTGGGGGATCCCAAGGCGTTCCCAGGCCAGTGCAGAGATATAATCTCTCCACCTAGTCCTGGGTCTTCCCCGGGGCCTCTTCCCAGCTGGCCGTGCCTGAAACACCTCCCTAGGGAGGCGCCCAGGGGGCATCCTCACCAGATGCCCAAACCACCTCAACTGGCTCCTTTCGACGCAAAGGAGCAGCGGCTCTACTCCGAGCTCCTCGCGAATGGCTGAGCTTCTCACCCTATCCCTAAGGGAGACGCCAGCCACTCTCCTGAGGAAACCCATTTCGGCCGCTTGTACCCGTGACCTAGTTCTTTCGGTCATGACCCATCCTTCATGACCATAGGTGAGGGTAGGAACGAAGATTGACCGGTAGATCGAGAGCTTTGCCTTCCGGCTCAGCTCTCTTTTCGTCACAACGGTGCGGTAAAGCGAGTGCAATACCGCCCCCGCTGCTCCGATTCTCCGGCCAAACTCACACTCCATCTTCCCCTCACTCGTGAACAAGACCCCGAGGTACTTGAACTCCTTCACTTGGGGTAAGGACACATTCCCTACCTGGAGTAGGCAATCCATCGGTTTCCTGCTGAGAACCATGGCCTCAGATTTAGAGGTGCTAATCCTCATCCCGACCGCTTCACACTCGACTGCGAAACGCTCCAGTGAGAGTTGGAGGTCACAGACGGAAGATGCCATCAGGACCACATCATCAATTTAATATTTCTATCTTGCTTCTCAGCAAGATAGAAATATTAAATTATTTAAATTAAATTAAATAAACTAAAACTGAAACAAAAGAATAACCTTCCAAAAGAGATAATAATAACAATTTGTAAAAGGAGAAGAGGAAGAGGAAAGAGCAGCAACATCACAGCAGTGCAGGGTTGTTATTGTCATTAATTAGCCTGGGATGATTTATTGTAAAGAGTGTCAGCTAAATGTAATGTAATATGTAAGTTATCTATTCAAGTATGGCTATACAATGTAAACATGTACAGTATATTCAGTTCTTAATGGACTTCCTCTATTTCATTCCTGTGGAATATGAATAGCAACACAATACTATGTAAATGACACTTCTGTGAGACGCATGTGATATCTACTTTGTGTTTTGTACATCCTGTGAGATGAGGCCTGATTGTGCTATTTCTGTTTTCTTAAGTATTAAGCATTTCCAAAGTTGAACAATTTGTCATTATGCAATAAATGCAATTAAAAAGAAAAATCAATTATATTTGAGTTTGACTCGGTGAGAATAGATTATTAGGGCCTGAGATGACTGAAAATGTATTTTTCACTTCAATCGCACTTTTGAGGCCTTTTCCATATTTAAAAGCTCTGCAAATTTGGCGTGCGGTTTGGAGCAGCCTGGGTTCAAACCATCAATCCAGGGCACCTTCCCACACGCCAATGGGATTGGATTATTTAAGTCTAATGACAATGCATGCATTGCAAACATGCAATGCATGTTTGCAGGGATATGTATGTGGTGTATGTTTGTTTTTGTGATTGGATATTTGTGAAGTGTATGCGTGGTATGTAGGTGTATTCTGTGTGGGTACAGGCTGAAGGGCAGTTGAAAAGGGGTGGGACATCAAATAAGTGTCATGCTTCTTCCCACTCCTTTTTTTTAAAGTTTTTTTTCTGTTGTGTCTTAGCTCTTTGGTGTTCTATTTTTTTTTAAATAATTTGTATTTTCTTTGTGTGTAAAAGTAGTGACATTTTTTTCCCTTTAATACATGTTCGAAAAAATAAATAAAAAAAATTAAATAAAAAAACCCCACACTGTTAACCAATGCATTCTTGTATGTTGTGCGTTTCTAAACCTTCTCTCAATATGCGGTTTCCAGCAAATCTTATGGTCATTAACTCTCTCCACCGACACATCATCTATTAGGATTTGCAAATTTGTTTTGCTTTTGCAATTACTAAACAACATAAACTTGGTCTTATCAAAGTTTAATGACTATTCATTCATATCAAACCATATCTTAAGTTGACATAACTCTAAATTGATTTCAGATGAAAGCTGCTGCAAATTGTCACCTGTACAAAAATATTAGTATCATCTGCAAACAAAACAAACTTAAGTATTTTAGAAACTTTACTGATGTTATTAATATCAAGAAGAAACAATTTTTGTCCCAATACTGACCCCTGGACCTAGTTCTTTCAGTCATGACCCATCCTTCATGACCATAGGTGAGGGTAGGAACGAAGATTGACCGGTAGATCGAGAGCTTTGCCTTCCGGCTCAGCTTTCTTTTCATCACAACGGTGCGGTAAAGCGAGTGCAATACCGCCATCGCTGCTCCGATTCTCCGGCCAAACTCACACTCCATCTTCCCCTCACTCGTGAACAAGACCCCGAGGTACTTGAACTCCTTCACTTGGGGTAAGGACACATTCCCTACCTGGAGTAGGCAATCCATCAGTTTCCTGCTGAGAACCATGGCCTCAGATTTAGAGGTGCTAATCCTCATCCCGACCGCTTCACACTCGACTGCGAAACGCTCCAAGTGAGAGTTGGAGGTCACAGACGGAAGATGCCATCAGGACCACATCATCTGCAAAAAGCAGCGATGAGATCCGCAGCCCCCCGAACTGTAGACCCTCCTCCCCCCGACTACGCCTCAATATCCTGTCCATGAAACCCACAAACAAGATTGGTGACAAGGCGCAGCCCTGGCGAAGGCCAACCCCCACCGGAAACGCCTTTGACTTACTGCCGAGCACCCGAACACAGCTCTCGCTTTGGGCGTACAAGGATTGGATGGCCCCACGCAAGGACCCCCTCACCCCGTACTCCCGCAGCACCTCCCACAGTATCTCTCGGGGGACCCGGTCATACGCCTTCTCCAAGTCCACAAAACACATGTAGACTGGATGAGCATACTCCCAAGCCCCCTCTATGATCCTGGAAAGAGTGAAGAGCTGGTCCGTTGTTCCACGACCAGGACGAAAACCGCATTGTTCCTCTTCAATTCTTGGTTCGACTATCGGCCGAACCCTCCTTTCCAGCACCTTAGACTTCCACGCAATGTTGAAGAGGCGTGTCATCCAAGACAACCCCCCAACACCCATTGCTTTTAGCATCTCTGGACGGATCTCATCAATCCCCGGGGCTTTGCCACTGCGGAGTTGTTTGACTACCTCAGTGACCTCCACCAGGCCAATTGACGATGATCCCTCCTCCGCCTCCAGCTCCGCCTCTACCAAAGAGGGCGTAATAGTTGGGTTCAGGAGTTCCTCAAAGTGGCTGAATAATTTCCTCAATTGCCTTCTTGATTATTGTTATGTCAATGCCATCACTGTCTGTTGACCTTTTATTTTTACATTTACTGACAATATCCAAAATTTCTCTTTCTCCCACTGCAGTGAGAAACATTGAATAAGTATTTCTGTTGATTAATGTTTCATTCAGAGCTCCAGATGTTGAAGGATCTGGGATTTTTTCTGCCAGTTTGGGTCCCACACTTACAAAATATTTTTTGAAATTATGAACCACATCTCAAAATTTTAATCATCATCATTTGTAAAAAACTGGAAAACTATTTTTTCCAGATTTTTTCTTGATAATATTATTTAATACATTCCAAATCCCTATAATATTTCTATCTAGTAATTCACTGTAGTAATCCTGTTTAGCTATTCGGAAAATAGCAGTTCATTTATTCTTATATTTTTTATATTTATTCTCTATGTCAGGGTTGGGTAGGAAGGCAGGACTCAAACGCAGACTTTAAACAAAAGAGACTTTAATAGTCAAAACTCCAACAAAGTAAAAGGCCAACGGGCAAAAACACACACAGGAACCTGGGGAAAAAAGGCAGGCAGGAACGAGAGACATCCAGACGGTAGACAGGGACATGCGTGACAATAGACAATGACGCCACAAGTGACAAACAACTAAATACACTAGGGGGGTGCAGGTGATTGGACACAGATGGAAACAATCCGACAATCACAGGGGATGACAGGACCAGGCAGGAAGTGAAGTTACCCGGGGACACGTGTGGCAGAAAACTACAAAATAAAAAAGGAAGTGCACCACACCGTGACACTCGACCTCCAATGATTTATGCTTTATGAAATCTTTATATAGTTTGTTCTTTTTTTATAGGCATTTTGCAATCCCTTCGTGATCCATGGAGCTTCTGAGTATTTGTTTTTATGCGAGAACATTTTCAATGGACAGTTTTTGTCATATAATGATTTAAAGATATTCAGAAAAATTTCATATGCTTTATCAATATCCTCTTCCTGCAGTACCAACTCCCAATTATGTTTCAATGATTCATCTTTGAATGTTTTGATTGATTCTTCTGTTCTTACTCTTTTAAACTGCGGCTTAATTTTCTCCTTACTTTTCATATAGACATTGTTACTAACTACAAATACTGGTAGATGATCACTAATATGCTGAATTATTAATCCACTTATTATATTGTTATCTTAGATATTAGTAAATATATTATCTATTAATGTGGCATTGTTAAGTGTGATCCTACTGGGTCTAGTGATTTTGGGAAAAAGGCTCAAACTGTACATGGTATTAATGAACTCTTCAGTAGGTTTATGATTGTTTGAGTTAAGTAGATCTGTATTTAAGTCACCACAGATGAAAAAGACCTTCTGAGATGTAACTGTATATGTTTGCCCAAACCATTCTCTAAATATTTCCACATTAGAACCAGGAGCTCTGTAGATACAACTAACAATAACATTTTTCCATATATATTTAAACTGTTATGCACTCAAATATATGTTTATTCACCGTGGTCATGTTTTCTACTATTTTATACTTTGGGTTTCTGTCCACATACACAGCTACTCCTCCACCAGTCTTCCCTTCTCTGTTGATATAATTTAACTCAAAACTCTCCCGGTCAAAGTCAGCCCCCTTCTCAGAGTTGATCCAGGTTTCAGAGATGGCAATAATACTAAATGGCTGTTTAAACTGGCTCAGACAGTCTTTGATGCTATTAAAGTTTTCATATAAACTTCTGCTGTTGAAATGTATGATTGAGAGCTTGTTATGCACTTTAACTGTCCTGTTGTATTGGATCCATTGTATAGTAGCAGCAATTATCTACAATGTCATTGAAAAAGTTATTATCTGGGTCTACATCCTGTTCCATGTCCTGACATTTATAGTCCGTATAGCTGGATGTTTTCAGTCCCAGGTTATTGGCACTAACAGTCGTAGGTGTTAGTGTTGTGTCCATAGATGATGAAGAAACAGTACCTGTAACATGTGACATGGTGACAATGAGTCGTGCGTGATATCACCTGTGATCCAAATGTTCCTCAAAGAGTTCAATCGTATTTGTCCAGCTCCGTGATGTACCAAACAACCAGAACTTTCGCCTCCTCAGGCATTCCGTTCAGCTTGATGTTGATCCAGTCTACGTGGACCACGACCTTACAGTTCGTGGTCCACGTAGACTGGATCTTCTTCTGGTTCCTCGCAATGTCAGCGTTTTTCTTGGTCAGGTGCACGTTAATGAAGACATCGGACCCTTTTAGGAACCTGCCCTGTTTTAGGAGAGCAGATTTGTGTTTCCAGTTACTAAATCGCATAATAATGGCTGGTTTGTCGCTGTCATCTCCTCTCGGGAGCGGGTGGCACGCTTCAACGGTGTAACAGTCCAGCTTTATCCCCTTGGACAAGAAGAAAGAGGCCACCTGTTTCTTTGTGGGGTCGGTCACACCATGTGATGGCTCACCAGCCAGACAGGGCCCTGCCACCGCGACGATGGAAGAATGAGGCTTGACTCGCAATCCGGTGGTGATAACATTGTTCATCCTGGTATATTGCTCCAAGTCTGCCACTCGGTTCTCCAGAGCATCGATCCGTTTATTCCACAGATGATGATACCATCATAAAACAGATAAATCTACTTTCCTGTGGTGCTAGTTTGAGGAAAACACCTTAACCAATGCATTCTTGTGTTCTGTGCGTTTTTAAACATTCTCTCGGTCTGCAAACGCCTAATAGTGCACAAAGCACAAAAACTTAGTTTGAACAAAAATGGTTGGAAAACTATTCACAGATCATGATACCATCATCAAACAGATAAATGTACTTTCATGAGGCGCTAGTTTGAGGAAAACACTGTTAACCAATGCATTCTTGTGTTCTGTAAGTTTTTAAGCCTTCTCTCGGCCTGCAGACGCCTAATAGTGCAGAAAGCACCAAAACTTAGTTTGAACAAAAAATGTTGGAAAACTATTCACAGATCATGATACCATCATAAAACCGATAAATGTACTTTCCTGACGTGCTAGATTGAGGTAAGCACTGTTAACCAATGCATTCTTGTGTTCTGTAAGTTTTTAAACCTTCTCTCGGCCTGCAAACGCCTAATAGTGCAGAAAGCACAAAAACTTAGTTTGAACAAAAATGGTTGGAAAACTATTCACAGATCATGATACCATCATAAAACAGATAAATGTACTTTCCTGAGGTGCTAGTTTGAGAAAAACACTGTTAACCAATGCATTCTTGTGTTCTATGTGTTTTTAAGCCTTCTGTCGGCCTGCAAATGTGCAGAATAGTGCAGAAAGCACCAAAACTTAGTTTGAACAAAAAAGGTTGGAAAACTATTCACAAATCATGATACCATCATAAAAAAGATAAATGTACTTTCCTGACGTGCTAGATTGAGGTAAACAATGTTAACCAATGCATTCTTGTGTTCTCTGCGTTTTTAAGCCTTCTCTCGGCCTGCAAACGCCTTAATAGTACAGAAAGCACCAAAACTTAGTTTGAGCAAAAAAGGTTGGAAAACTATTCACAGATCATGATACCATCATAAAACAGATAAATGTACTATCCTGAGGTGTTAGTTTGAGGAAAACAATGTTAACCAATACATTCTTGTGTTCTGTGCGTTTTTAAGCCTTCTCTCGGCCTGCAAACGCCTTAATAGTGCAGAAAGGACAAAAACTTAGTTTGACAAAAAACGTTGGAAAACTATTCACAGATCATGATACCATCATAAAACAGATAAATATACTTTCCTGAGGTGCTAGTTTTAGGAAAACACTGTTAACCAATGCATTCTTGTGTTCTGTGCGTTTTTAAGCCTTCTCACGGCCTGCATAGTGCAGAAAGCACCAAAACTTAGTTTGTACAAAAAAGGTTGGAAAACTATTCACAGATCATTATACCATCATAAAACAGATAAATGTACTTTCCTGAGGTGCTAGTTTTAGGAAAACACTTTTAACCAATGCATTCTTGTGTTCTGTGCGTTTTCAGCTTTCTCTCGGCCTGAAAACGCCTTAATAGTCATGAATGCAACAAAACTTAGTTTGAACAAAAAAGGTTGGAAAACTATTCACAAACCATGATACCATCATGAAAAGGATAAATGTACTTTCCTGAGGTGCTAGTTTTAGGAAAACACTGTTAACCAATGCATTCTTGTGTTCTGTGCGTTTTCAGCTTTCTCTCGACCTGCAAACGCCTTAATAGTCACGAATGCACCAAAACTTAGTTTGAAAAAAAAAGGTTAGAAAACTATTCACAAACCATGATACCGTCATGAAAAGGATAAATGTACTTTCCTGAGGTGCTAGTTTTAGGAAAACACTGTTAACCAATGCATTCTTGTGTTCTGTGCGTTTTCAGCTTTCTCTCGGCCTGCAAACGCCTTAATAGTCACGAATGCACCAAAACTTAGTTTGAACAAAAAAGGTTGAAAAACTATTCACAAATCATGATACCATCATAAAACAGATAAATATACATTCCTGAGGTGCTAGTTTTAGGAAAACACTGTTAACCAATGCATTCTTGTGTTCTGTGCGTTTTAAAGCCTTCTGTCGGCCTGCAAACGCCTTAATAGTGCAGAAAGCACCAAAACTTAGTTTGAACAAAAAAGGTTGGAAAACTATTCACTGATCATGATACCATCATAAAACAGATACATGTACTTTCCTGAGGTCTTAGTTTGAGGAAAACAATGTTAACCAATGCATTCTTGTGTTCTGTACGTTTTTAAGCCTTCTCTCGGCCTGCAAACGCCTGCAGAAAGCACCAAAACTTAGTTTGAGCAAAAAAGGTTGGAAAACTATTCACAAATCATGATACCATCATAAAACAGATGAATGTACTTTCCTGTGGTGTTAGTTTGAGGAAAACAATGTTAACCAATGCATTCTTGTGTTATGTGCATTTTTAAGCCCTCTCTCGGCCTGCAAACGCCTTAATAGTGAAGAAAGCACCAAAACTTAGTTTGAGCAAAAAAGGTTGGAAAACTATTCACAGATCATGATATCATCATCAAACAGATAAATGTACTTTCCTGACGTGCTAGTTTTAGGAAAACACTGTTAACCAATGCATTCTTGTGTTCTGTAAGCTTTTAAGCTTCTCTCGGCCTGCAAACATCTTAATAGTGCAGAAAGCACAAAAACTTAGTTTGAATGAAAAAGTTGTAAAACTATTCACAGATCATGATACCATCATAAAACAGATAAATGTACTTTCCTGAGGAGCTAGTTTGAGGAAAACACCTTTAACCAATGCATTCTTGTGTTCGGTGCGTTTTAAAGACTTCTCTCGGCCTGCAAACGCCTTAATAGTGCAGAAAGCACCAAAACTTAGTTTGAGCAAAAAATGTTGGAAAACTATTCACAGATCATGATACCATCATCAACAGATAAATGTACTTTCCCGAGGGTCTAGTTTGAGGAAAACACTGTTAACCAATGCATTCTTGTGTTCTGTGCGTTTTAAAGCCTTCTCTCGGCCTGCAAACGCCTTAATAGTGCATAAAGCACCAAAACTTAGTTTGAACAAAAAAGGTTGGAAAACTATTCACAAATCATGATACCATCATAAAACAGATAAATGTACTTTCCTTACGTGCTAGATTGAGGTAAACACTGTTAACCAATGCATTCTTGTGTTCTGTGTTTTTAAGCCTTCTCTCGGCCTGCAAACGCCTTAATAGTGCAGAAAGCACCAAAACTTAGTTTGAGCAAAAAAGGTTGGAAAACTATTTACAGATCATGATACCATCATAAAACAGATAAATATACTTTCCTGACGTGCTAGTTTTAGGAAAACACTGTTAACCAATGCATTCTTGTGTTTTGTGCGTTTTTAAGCCTTCCCTCGGCCTGCAAACGCCTTAATAGTGCAAAAAGCACCAAAACTTAGTTTGAACAAAAAAGGTTGGAAAACTATTGACAGATCATGATACCATCATAATACCGATAAATATACTTTCCTGACGTGCTAGTTTTAGGAAAACACTGTTAACCAATGCATTCTTGTGTTTTGTGCGTTTTTAAGCCTTCCCTCGGCCTGCAAACGCCTTAATAGTGCAAAAAGCACCAAAACTTAGTTTGAACAAAAAAGGTTGGAAAACTATTCACAGATCATGATACCATCATGAAACAGATAAATGCTCTTGAGGAGCAAGTTTGAGAAAAACACTGTTAACCAATGCATTCTTGTGTTCTGTGCGTTTTTAAACCTTCTCTCGGCCTGCAAACGCCTAATAGTGCAGAAAGCACCAAAACTTAGTTTGAACAAAAATGGTTGGAAAACTATTCACAGATCATGATACCATCATAAAACAGATAAATATACTTTCCTGACGTGCTAGTTTTAGGAAAACACTGTTAACCAATGCATTCTTGTGTTTTGTGCGTTTTTAAGCCTTCCCTCGGCCTGCAAATGCCTTAATAGTGCAAAAAGCACCAAAACTTAGTTTGAACAAAAAAGGTTGGAAAACTATTGACAGATCATGATACCATCATAATACCGATAAATATACTTTCCTGACGTGCTAGTTTGAGGAAAACACTGTTAACCAATGCATTCTTGTGTTCTGTGCGTTTTAAAGCCTTCTCTCGGCCTGCAAACGCCTTAATAGTGCATAAAGCACCAAAACTTAGTTTGAACAAAAAAGGTTGGAAAACTATTCACAAATCATGATACCATCATAAAACAGATAAATGTACTTTCCTGACGTGCTAGATTGAGGTAAACACTGTTAACCAATGCATTCTTGTGTTCTCTGTGTTTTTAAGCCTTCTCTCGGCCTGCAAACGCCTTAATAGTGCAGAAAGCACCAAAGCTTAGTTTGAGCAAAAAAGGTTGGAAAACTATTTACAGATCATGATACCATCATAAAACAGATAAATATACTTTCCTGACGTGCTAGTTTTAGGAAAACACTGTTAACCAATGCATTCTTGTGTTTTGTGCGTTTTTAAGCCTTCCCTCAGCCTGCAAACGCCTTAATAGTGCAAAAAGCACCAAAACTTAGTTTGAACAAAAAAGGTTGGAAAACTATTGACAGATCATGATACCATCATAATACCGATAAATATACTTTCCTGACGTGCTAGTTTTAGGAAAACACTGTTAACCAATGCATTCTTGTGTTTTGTGCGTTTTTAAGCCTTCCCTCGGCCTGCAAACGCCTTAATAGTGCAAAAAGCACCAAAACTTAGTTTGAACAAAAAAGGTTGGAAAACTATTCACAGATCATGATACCATCATGAAACAGATAAATGCTCTTGAGGAGCAAGTTTGAGAAAAACACTGTTAACCAATGCATTCTTGTGTTCTGTGCGTTTTTAAACCTTCTCTCGGCCTGCAAACGCCTAATAGTGCAGAAAGCACCAAAACTTAGTTTGAACAAAAATGGTTGGAAAACTATTCACATATCATGATACCATCATAAAACAGATAAATATACTTTCCTGATGTGCTAGTTTTAGGAAAACACTGTTAACCAATGCATTCTTGTGTTCTGTGCGTTTTAAAGCCTTCTGTCGGCCTGCAAACGCCTTAATAGAGCAGAAATCACCAAAACTTAGTTTGAACAAAAAAGGTTGGAAAACTATTCACAAATCATGATACCATCATAAAACAGATAAATGTACTTTCCTGACGTGCTAGATTGAGGTAAACACTGTTAACCAATGCATTCTTGTGTTCTGTGTGTTTTTAAGCCTTCTCTCGGCCTGCAAACGCCTTAATAGTGCAGAAAGCACCAAAACTTAGTTTGAGCAAAAAAGGTTGGAAAACTATTCACAGATCATGATACCATCATAAAACAGATAAATGTACTTTCCTGAGGTGCTAGTTTTAGGAAAACACTGTTAACCAATGCATTCTTGTGTTCTGTGCGTTTTAAAGCCTTCTCTCGGCCTGCAAACGCCTTAATAGTGCAGAAAGGACAAAAACTTAGTTTGACAAAAACGTTGGAAAACTATTCACAGATCATGATACCATCATCAAACAGATAAATGTACTTTCCCGAGGGTCTAGTTTGAGGAAAACACTGTTAACCAATGCATTCTTGTGTTCTGTGCGTTTTAAAGCCTTCTGTCGGCCTGCAAACGCCTTAATAGTGCAGAAAGCACCAAAACTTAGTTTGAACAAAAAAGGTTGGAAAACTATTCACAAATCATGATACCATCATATAACAGATAAATGTACTTTCCTGACGTGCTAGATTGAGGTAAACACTGTTAACCAATGCATTCTTGTGTTCTGTGTGTTTTTAAGCCTTATCTCGGCCTGCAAACGCCTTAATAGTGCAGAAAGCACCAAAACTTAGTTTGAGCAAAAAAGGTTGGAAAACTATTCACAGATCATGATACAATCATGAAACAGATAAATGTACTTTCCTGAGGTGCTAGTTTTAGGAAAACACTTTTAACCAATGCATTCTTGTGTTCTGTGCGTTTTAAAGCCTTCTCTCGGCCTGCAAACGCCTTAATAGTGCAGAAAGCACCGAAACTTAGTTTGAACAAAAAAGGTTGGAAAACTATTCACAGATCATGATACCATCATGAAACAGATAAATGTACTTTCCTGACGTGCTAGATTGAGGTAAACACTGTTAACCAATGCAGTCTTGTATTCTGTGCGTTTTAAAGCCTTCTCTCGGCCTGCAAACACCTTAATAGTGCAGAAAGGACAAAAACTTAGTTTGACAAAAACGTTGGAAAACTATTCACAGATCATGATACCATCATAAAACAGATAAATACACTTTCCTGAGGTGCTAGTTTTAGGAAAACACTGTTAACCAATGCATTCTTGTGTTCTGTGCGTTTTAAAGCCTTCTCTCGGCCTGCAAACGCCTTAATAGTGCAGAAAGCACCGAAACTTAGTTTGAACAAAAAAGGTTGGAAAACTATTCACAGATCATGATACCATCATCAAACAGATAAATGTACTTTCCCGAGGGTCTAGTTTGAGGAAAACACTCTTAACCAATGCATTCTTGTGTTCTGTGCGTTTTAAAGCCTTCTGTCGGCCTGCAAACGCCTTAATAGTGCAGAAAGCACCAAAACTTAGTTTGAACAAAAAAGGTTGGAAAACTATTCACAAATCATGATACCATCATAAAACAGATAAATGTACTTTCCTGACGTGCTAGATTGAGGTAAACACTGTTAACCAATGCATTCTTGTGTTCTGTGCGTTTTAAAGCCTTCTTTCGGCCTGCAAACGCCTTAATAGTGCAGAAAGCACCAAAACTTAGTTTGAGCAAAAAAGGTTGGAAAACTATTCACAGATCATTATACCATCATGAAACAGATAAATGTACTTTCCTGAGGTGCTAGTTTTAGGAAAACACTGTTAACCAATGCATTCTTGTGTTCCGTGCGTTTTAAAGCCTTCTCTCGGCCTGCAAACGCCTTAATAGTGCAGAAAGGACAAAAACTTAGTTTGACAAAAACGTTGGAAAACTATTCACAAACCATGATACCATCATTTAAAGGATAAATGTACTTTCCTGAGGTGCTAGTTTTAGGAAAACACTGTTAACCAATGCATTCTTGTGTTCTGTGCGTTTTCAGCTTTCTCTCGGCCTGCAAACGCCTTAATAGTCACGAATGCACCAAAACTTAGTTTGAACAAAAAAGGTTGGAAAACTATTCACAAACCATGATACCATCATGAAAAGGGAAAATGTACTCTCCTGAGGTGCTAGTTTTAGGAAAACACTGTTAACCAATGCATTCTTGTGTTCTGTGCGTTTTCAGCTTTCTCTCAGCCTGAAAACAGCTTAATAGTCACGAATGCACCAAAACTTAGTTTGAACATAAAAGGTTGGAAAACTATTCACAAACCATGATACCACCATGAAAAGGATAAATGTACTTTCCTGAGGTGCTAGTTTTAGGAAAACACTGTTAACCAATGCATTCTTGTGTTCTGTGCGTTTTCAGCTTTCTCTCAGCCTGAAAACAACTTAATAGTCACGAATGCACCAAAACTTAGTTTGAACATAAAAGGTTGGAAAACTATTCACAAACCATGATACCATCATGAAAAGGATAAATGTACTTTCCTGAGGTGCTAGTTTTAGGAAAACACTGTTAACCAATGCATTCTTGTGTTCTGTGCGTTTTCAGCTTTCTCTAGACCTGCAAACGCCTTAATAGTCACGAATGCACCAAAACTTAGTTTGAACAAAAAAGGTTGGAAAACTATTCACAAACCATGATACCATCATGAAAAGGATAAATGTACTTTCCTTAGGTGCTAGTTTTAGGAAAACACTTTTAACCAATGCATTCTTGTGTTCTGTGCGTTTTCAGCTTTCTCTCGGCCTGCAAACGCCTTAATAGTCACGAATGCACCAAAACTTAGTTTGAACAAAAAAGGTTAGAAAACTATTCACAAACCATGATACCATCATGAAAAGGATAAATGTACTTTCCTGAGGTGCTAGTTTTAGGAAAACACTTTTAACCAATGCATTCTTGTGTTCTGTGCGTTTTCAGCTTTCTCTCGGCCTGAAAACGCCTTAATAGTCATGAATGCAACAAAACTTAGTTTGAACAAAAAAGGTTGGAAAACTATTCGCAAATCATGATACCATCATAAAACAGATAAATGTACTTTCCTGACGTGCTAGATTGAGGTAAACACTGTTAACCAATGCATTCTTGTGTTCTGTGTGTTTTTAAGCCTTCTCTCGGCCTGCAAACGCCTTAATAGTGCAGAAAGCACCAAAACTTATTTTGAGCAAAAAAGGTTGGAAAACTATTCACAGATCATGATACCATCATAAAACAGATAAATGTACTTTCCTGAGGTGTTAGTTTGAGGAAAACAATGTTAACCAATGCATTCTTGTGTTCTGTGCGTTTTTAAGCCTTCTCTCGGCCTGCAAACGCCTTAATAGTGCAGAAGGGACAAAAACTTAGTTTGACAAAAAACGTTGGAAAACTATTCACAGATCATGATACCATCATAAAACAGATAAATATACTTTCCTGAGGTGCTAGTTTTAGGAAAACACTGTTAACCAATGCATTCTTGTGTTCTGTGCGTTTTTAAGCCTTCTCTCGGCCTGCATAGTGCAGAAAGCACCAAAACTTAGTTTGTACAAAAAAGGTTGGAAAACTATTCACAGATCATTATACCATCATAAAACAGATAAATGTACTTTCCTGAGGTGCTAGTTTTAGGAAAACACTGTTAACCAATGCATTCTTGTGTTCTGTGCGTTTTCAGCTTTCTCTCGGCCTGCAAACGCCTTAATAGTCACGAATGCACCAAAACTTAGTTTGAACAAAAAAGGTTGGAAAACTATTCACAAACCATGATACCATCATGAAAAGGATAAATGTACTTTCCTTAGGTGCTAGTTTTAGGAAAACACTGTTAACCAATGCATTCTTGTGTTCTGTGTGTTTTTAAACCTTCTCTCGGCCTGCAAACGCCTTAATAGTGCAGAAAGCACCAAAACTTAGTTTGAGCAAAAAAGGTTGGAAAACTATTCACAGATCATGATACCGTCATAAAACAGATAAATGTACTTTCCTGTGGTGTTAGTTTGAGGAAAACAATGTTAACCAATGCATTCTTGTGTTATGTGCGTTTTTAAGCCCTCTCTCGGCCTGCAAACGCCTTAATAGTGCAGAAAGCACCAAAACTTAGTTTGACAAAAAACGTTGGAAAACTATTCACAGATCATGATACCATCATAAAACAGATAAATATACTTTCCTGAGGTGCTAGTTTTAGGAAAACACTGTTAACCAATGCATTCTTGTGTTCTGTGCGTTTTTAAGCCTTCTCTCGGCCTGCATAGTGCAGAAAGCACCAAAATTTAGTTTGTACAAAAAAGGTTGGAAAACTATTCACAGATCATTATACCATCATAAAACAGATAAATGTACTTTCCTGAGGTGCTAGTTTTAGGAAAACACTGTTAACCAATGCATTCTTGTGTTCTGTGCGTTTTCAGCTTTCTCTCGGCCTGCAAACGCCTTAATAGTCACGAATGCACCAAAACTTAGTTAGAACAAAAAAGGTTGGAAAACTATTCACAAACCATGATACCATCATGAAAAGGATAAATGTACTTTCCTGAGGTGCTAGTTTTAAGAAAACACTGTTAACCAATGCATTCTTGTGTTCTGTGCATTTTCAGCTTTCTCTCAGCCTGAAAACAGCTTAATAGTCACGAATGCACCAAAACTTAGTTTGAACATAAAAGGTTGGAAAACTATTCACAAACCATGATACCATCATGAAAAGGATAAATGTACTTTCCTGAGGTGCTAGTTTTAGGAAAACACTGTTAACCAATGCATTCTTGTGTTCTGTGCGTTTTCAGCTTTCTCTCGGTCTGCAAACGCCTTAATAGTCACGAATGCACCAAAACTTAGTTTGAACAAAAAAGGTTGGAAAACTATTCACAAACCATGATACCATCATGAAAAGGATAAATGTACTTTCCTGAGGGTCTAGTTTTAGGAAAACACTGTTAACCAATGCATTCTTGTGTTCTGTGCGTTTTCAGCTTTCTCTCGGTCTGCAAACGCCTTAATAGTCACGAATGCACCAAAACTTAGTTTGAACAAAAAAGGTTGGAAAACTATTCACAAACCATGATACCATCATGAAAAGGATAAATGTACTTTCCTGAGGGTCTAGTTTTAGGAAAACACTGTTAACCAATGCATTCTTGTGTTCTGTGCGTTTTCAGCTTTCTCTCGGCCTGCAAACGCCTTAATAGTCACGAATGCACCAAAACTTAGTTTGAACAAAAAAGGTTGGAAAACTATTCACAAACCATGATACCATCATGAAAAGGACAAATGTACTTTCCTGAGGTGCTAGTTTTAGGAAAACACTGTTAACCAATGCATTCTTGTGTTCTGTGCGTTTTCAGCTTTCTCTCGGCCTGCAAACGCCTTAATAGTCATGAATGCACCAAAACTTAGTTTGAACAAAAAAGGTTGAAAAACTATTCACAAATCATGATACCATCATAAAACAGATGAATGTACTTTCCTGAGGTGCTAGTTTTAGGAAAACACTGTTAACCAATGCATTCTTGTGTTCTGTGCGTTTTCAGCTTTCTCTCGGCCTGCAAACGCCTTAATAGCCACGAATGCACCAAAACTTAGTTTGAACAAAAAAGGTTGGAAAACTATTCACAAATCATGATACCATCATAAAACAGATAAATGTACTTTCCTGAGGTGCAAGTTTTAGGAAAACACTGTTAACCAATGCATTCTTGTGTTCTGTGCGTTTTCAGCTTTCTCTCGGCCTGCAAACGCCTTAATAGTCACGAATGCACCAAAACTTAGTTTGAACAAAAAAGGTTGAAAAACTATTCACAAATCATGATACCATCATAAAACAGATAAATGTACTTTCCTGAGGTGCTAGTTTTAGGAAAGCACTGTTAACCAATGCATTCTTGTGTTCTGTGCGTTTTCAGCTTTCTCTCGGCCTGCAAACGCCTTAATAGTCACGAATGCACCAAAACTTAGTTGGAACAAAAAAGGTTGAAAAACTATTCACAAATCATGATACCATCA
Organism: Gasterosteus aculeatus; assembly: GCF_964276395.1. Taxonomy (NCBI): domain Eukaryota; kingdom Metazoa; phylum Chordata; class Actinopteri; order Perciformes; family Gasterosteidae; genus Gasterosteus; species Gasterosteus aculeatus. The sequence continues at coordinate 8,122,813 of NC_135708.1, read as the reverse complement.
TAAAACAGATACATGTACTTTCCTGAGGTGCTAGTTTTAGGAAAACACTGTTAACCAATGCATTCTTGTGTTCTGTGCGTTTTCAGCTTTCTCTCGGCCTGCAAACGCCTTAATAGTCACGAATGCACAAAAACTTAGTTTGAACAAAAAGGTTGGAAAACTATTCACAAAACATGATACCATCATGAAAAGGATGAATGTACTTTCCTGAGGTGCTAGTTTTAGGTCAACACTGTTAACCAATGCATTCTTGTGTTCTGTGCGTTTTCAGCTTTCTCTCGGTCTGCAAACGCCTTAATAGTCACGAATGCACCAAAACTTAGTTTGAACAAAAAAGGTTGGAAAACTATTCACAAACCATGATACCATCATGAAAAGGATAAATATATCTTCCTGAGGTGCTAGTTTTAGAAAAACACTGTTAACCAATGCATTCTTGTGTTCTGTGCGTTTTCAGCTTTCTCTCGGCCTGCAAACGCCTTAATAGCCACGAATGCACCAAAACTTAGTTTGAACAAAAAAGGTTGGAAAACTATTCACAAATCATGATACCATCATAAAACAGATAAATGTACTTTCCTGAGGTGCAAGTTTTAGGAAAACACTGTTAACCAATGCATTCTTGTGTTCTGTGCGTTTTTAAGCCTTCTCTCGGCCTGAAAACGCCTTAATAGTCAAGAAAGCACCAACACTTAGTTTGAACAAAAAAGGTTGGAAAACTATTCACAAACCATGATACCATCATGAAAAGGATAAATGTACTTTCCTGAGGTGCTAGTTTTAGGAAAACACTGTTAACCAATGCATTCTTGTGTTCTGTGCGTTTTTAAGCCTTCTCTCGGCCTGAAAACGCCTTAATAGTCAAGAAAGCACCAACACTTAGTTTGAACAAAAAAGGTTGGAAAACTATTCACAAACCATGATACCATCATGAAAAGGATAAATGTACTTTCCTGAGGTGCTAGTTTTAGGAAAACATCGTTAACCAATGCATTCTTGTGTTCTGTGCGTTTTCAGCTTTCTCTCGGCCTGCAAACGCCTTAATAGTCACGAATGCACCAAAACTTAGTTTGAACAAAAAAGGTTGAAAAACTATTCACAAATCATGATACCATCATAAAACAGATGAATGTACTTTCCTGAGGTGCTAGTTTTAGGAAAACACTGTTAACCAATGCATTCTTGTGTTCTGTGCGTTTTCAGCTTTCTCTCGGTCTGCAAACGCCTTAATAGTCACGAATGCACCAAAACTTAGTTTGAACAAAAAAGGTTGGAAAACTATTCACAAACCATGATACCATCATGCAAAGGATAAATTTCCTTTCCTGAGGGTCTAGTTTTAGGAAAACACTGTTAACCAATGCATTCTTGTGTTCTGTGCGTTTTCAGCTTTCTCTCGGCCTGCAAACGCCTTAATTCACGAATGCAACAAAACTTAGTTGGAACAAAAAATGTTGGAAAACTATTCACAAACCATGATACCATCATGAAAAGGATAAATGTACTTTCCTGAGGTGCTAGTTTGAGGAAAACACTGTTAACCAATGCATTCTTGTGTTCTGTGCGTTTTCAGCTTTCTCTCGGCCTGCAAACGCCTTAATAGTCACGAATGCACCAAAACTTAGTTTGAACAAAAAAGGTTGGAAAACTATTCACAAACCATGATACCATCATGAAAAGGATAAATGTACTTTCCTGAGGTGCTAGTTTTAGGAAAACACTGTTAACCAATGCATTCTTGTGTTCTGTGCGTTTTCAGCTTTCTCTCGGCCTGCAAACGCCTTAATAGTCACGAATGCACCAAAACTTAGTTTGAACAAAAAAGGTTGAAAAACTATTCACAAATCATGATACCATGATAAAACAGATGAATGTACTTTCCTGAGGTGCTAGTTTTAGGAAAACACTGTTAACCAATGCATTCTTGTGTTCTGTGCGTTTTTAAGCCTTCTCTCGGCCTGAAAACGCCTTAATAGTCAAGAAAGCACCAACACTTAGTTTGAACAAAAAAGGTTGGAAAACTATTCACAAACCATGATACCATCATGAAAAGGATAAATGTACTTTCCTGAGGTGCTAGTTTGAGGAAAACACTGTTAACCAATGCATTCTTGTGTTCTGTGCGTTTTCAGCTTTCTCTCGGCCTGCAAACGCCTTAATAGTCACGAATGCACCAAAACTTAGTTTGAACAAAAAAGGTTGGAAAACTATTCACAAACCATGATACCATCATGAAAAGGATAAATGTACTTTCCTGAGGTGCTAGTTTTAGGAAAACACTGTTAACCAATGCATTCTTGTGTTCTGTGCGTTTTCAGCTTTCTCTCGGCCTGCAAACGCCTTAATAGTCACGAATGCACCAAAACTTAGTTGGAACAAAAAATGTTGGAAAACTATTCACAAACCATGATACCCATCATGAAAAGGATAAATGTACTTTCCTGAGGTGCTAGTTTGAGGAAAACACTGTTAACCAATGCATTCTTGTGTTCTGTGCGTTTTCAGCTTTCTCTCGGCCTCCAAACGCCTTAATAGTCACGAATGCACCAAAACTTAGTTTGAACAAAAAAGGTTGGAAAACTATTCACAAACCATGATACCATCATGAAAAGGATAAATGTACTTTCCTGAGGTGCTAGTTTTAGGAAAACACTGTTAACCAATGCATTCTTGTGTTCTGTGCGTTTTCAGCTTTCTCTCGGCCTGCAAACGCCTTAATAGTCACGAATGCACCAAAACTTAGTTTGAACAAAAAAGGTTGAAAAACTATTCACAAATCATGATACCATCATAAAACAGATGAATGTACTTTCCTGAGGTGCTAGTTTTAGGAAAACACTGTTAACCAATGCATTCTTGTGTTCTGTGCGTTTTCAGCTTTCTCTCGGTCTGCAAACGCCTTAATAGTCACGAATGCACCAAAACTTAGTTTGAACAAAAAAGGTTGGAAAACTATTCACAAACCATGATACCATCATGCAAAGGATAAATTTACTTTCCTGACGGTCTAGTTTTAGGAAAACACTGTTAACCAATGCATTCTTGTGTTCTGTGCGTTTTCAGCTTTCTCTCGGCCTGCAAACGCCTTAAGTCACGAATGCACCAAAACTTAGTTGGAACAAAAAATGTTGGAAAACTATTCACAAACCATGATACCATCATGAAAAGGATAAATGTACTTTCCTGAGGTGCTAGTTTGAGGAAAACACTGTTAACCAATGCATTCTTGTGTTCTGTGCGTTTTCAGCTTTCTCTCGGCCTGCAAACGCCTTAATAGTCACGAATGCACCAAAACTTAGTTTGAACAAAAAAGGTTCGAAAACTATTCACAAACCATGATACCATCATGAAAAGGATAAATGTACTTTCCTGAGGTGCTAGTTTGAGGAAAACACTGTTAACCAATGCATTCTTGTGTTCTGTGCGTTTTCAGCTTTCTCTCGGCCTGCAAACGCCTTAATAGTCACGAATGCACCAAAACTTAGTTTGAACAAAAAAGGTTGAAAAACTATTCACAAATCATGATACCATCATAAAACAGATAAATGTACTTTCCTGAGGTGCTAGTTTTAGGAAAGCACTGTTAACCAATGCATTCTTGTGTTCTGTGCGTTTTCAGCTTTCTCTCGGCCTGAAAACGCCTTAATAGTCACGAATGCACCAAAACTTAGTTTGAACAAAAAAGGTTGGAAAACTATTCACAAATCATGATACCATCATAAAACAGATAAATGTACTTTCCTGAGGTGCAAGTTTTAGGAAAACACTGTTAACCAATGCATTCTTGTGTTCTGTGCGTTTTCAGCTTTCTCTCGGCCTGCAAACGCCTTAATAGTCACGAATGCACCAAAACTTAGTTTGAACAAAAAAGGTTGAAAAACTATTCACAAATCATGATACCATCATAAAACAGATAAATGTACTTTCCTGAGGTGCTAGTTTTAGGAAAGCACTGTTAACCAATGCATTCTTGTGTTCTGTGCGTTTTCAGCTTTCTCTCGGCCTGCAAACGCCTTAATAGTCACGAATGCACCAAAACTTAGTTGGAACAAAAAAGGTTGAAAAACTATTCACAAATCATGATACCATCATAAAACAGATACATGTACTTTCCTGAGGTGCTAGTTTTAGGAAAACACTGTTAACCAATGCATTCTTGTGTTCTGTGCGTTTTCAGCTTTCTCTCGGCCTGCAAACGCCTTAATAGTCACGAATGCACCAAAACTTAGTTTGAACAAAAAAGGTTGAAAAACTATTCACAAATCATGATACCATCATAAAACAGATAAATGTACTTTCCTGAGGTGCTAGTTTTAGGAAAGCACTGTTAACCAATGCATTCTTGTGTTCTGTGCGTTTTCAGCTTTCTCTCGGCCTGCAAACGCCTTAATAGTCACGAATGCACCAAAACTTAGTTGGAACAAAAAAGGTTGAAAAACTATTCACAAATCATGATACCATCATAAAACAGATACATGTACTTTCCTGAGGTGCTAGTTTTAGGAAAACACTGTTAACCAATGCATTCTTGTGTTCTGTGCGTTTTCAGCTTTCTCTCGGCCTGCAAACGCCTTAATAGCCACGAATGCACCAAAACTTAGTTTGAACAAAAAATGTTGGAAAACTATTCACAAATCATGATACCATCATAAAACAGATAAATGTACTTTCCTGAGGTGCTAGTTTTAGGAAAACACTGTTAACCAATGCATTCTTGTGTTCTGTGCGTTTTCAGCTTTCTCTCGGCCTGCAAACGCCTTAATAGTCACGAATGCACCAAAACTTAGTTTGAACAAAAAAGGTTGGAAAACTATTCACAGATCATGATACCATCATGAAACAGATAAATGCTCTTGAGGAGCAAGTTTGAGAAAAACACTGTTAACCAATGCATTCTTGTGTTCTGTGCGTTTTTAAACCTTCTCTCGGCCTGCAAACGCCTAATAGTGCAGAAAGCACCAAAACTTAGTTTGAACAAAAATGGTTGGAAAACTATTCACATATCATGATACCATCATAAAACAGATAAATATACTTTCCTGACGTGCTAGTTTTAGGAAAACACTGTTAACCAATGCATTCTTGTGTTCTGTGCGTTTTAAAGCCTTCTGTCGGCCTGCAAACGCCTTAATAGAGCAGAAATCACCAAAACTTAGTTTGAACAAAAAAGGTTGGAAAACTATTCACAAATCATGATACCATCATAAAACAGATAAATGTACTTTCCTGACGTGCTAGATTGAGGTAAACACTGTTAACCAATGCATTCTTGTGTTCTGTGTGTTTTTAAGCCTTCTCTCGGCCTGCAAACGCCTTAATAGTGCAGAAAGCACCAAAACTTAGTTTGAGCAAAAAAGGTTGGAAAACTATTCACAGATCATGATACCATCATAAAACAGATAAATGTACTTTCCTGAGGTGCTAGTTTTAGGAAAACACTGTTAACCAATGCATTCTTGTGTTCTGTGCGTTTTAAAGCCTTCTCTCGGCCTGCAAACGCCTTAATAGTGCAGAAAGGACAAAAACTTAGTTTGACAAAAACGTTGGAAAACTATTCACAGATCATGATACCATCATCAAACAGATAAATGTACTTTCCCGAGGGTCTAGTTTGAGGAAAACACTGTTAACCAATGCATTCTTGTGTTCTGTGCGTTTTAAAGCCTTCTGTCGGCCTGCAAACGCCTTAATAGTGCAGAAAGCACCAAAACTTAGTTTGAACAAAAAAGGTTGGAAAACTATTCACAAATCATGATACCATCATATAACAGATAAATGTACTTTCCTGACGTGCTAGATTGAGGTAAACACTGTTAACCAATGCATTCTTGTGTTCTGTGTGTTTTTAAGCCTTATCTCGGCCTGCAAACGCCTTAATAGTGCAGAAAGCACCAAAACTTAGTTTGAGCAAAAAAGGTTGGAAAACTATTCACAGATCATGATACCATCATGAAACAGATAAATGTACTTTCCTGAGGTGCTAGTTTTAGGAAAACACTTTTAACCAATGCATTCTTGTGTTCTGTGCGTTTTAAAGCCTTCTCTCGGCCTGCAAACGCCTTAATAGTGCAGAAAGCACCGAAACTTAGTTTGAACAAAAAAGGTTGGAAAACTATTCACAGATCATGATACCATCATGAAACAGATAAATGTACTTTCCTGACGTGCTAGATTGAGGTAAACACTGTTAACCAATGCAGTCTTGTATTCTGTGCGTTTTAAAGCCTTCTCTCGGCCTGCAAACACCTTAATAGTGCAGAAAGGACAAAAACTTAGTTTGACAAAAACGTTGGAAAACTATTCACAGATCATGATACCATCATAAAACAGATAAATACACTTTCCTGAGGTGCTAGTTTTAGGAAAACACTGTTAACCAATGCATTCTTGTGTTCTGTGCGTTTTAAAGCCTTCTCTCGGCCTGCATAGTGCAGAAAGCACCAAAAATTAGTCTGAAAAAAAAAGGTTGGAAAACTATTCACAGATCATGATACCATCATCAAACAGATAAATGTACTTTCCCGAGGGTCTAGTTTGAGGAAAACACTGTTAACCAATGCATTCTTGTGTTCTGTGCGTTTTAAAGCCTTCTCTCGGCCTGCAAACGCCTTAATAGTGCAGAAAGCACCGAAACTTAGTTTGAACAAAAAAGGTTGGAAAACTATTCACAGATCATGATACCATCATCAAACAGATAAATGTACTTTCCCGAGGGTCTAGTTTGAGGAAAACACTGTTAACCAATGCATTCTTGTGTTCTGTGCGTTTTCAGCTTTCTCTCGGCCTGCAAACGCCTTAAGTCACGAATGCACCAAAACTTAGTTGGAACAAAAAATGTTGGAAAACTATTCACAAACCATGATACCATCATGAAAAGGATAAATGTACTTTCCTGAGGTGCTAGTTTGAGGAAAACACTGTTAACCAATGCATTCTTGTGTTCTGTGCGTTTTCAGCTTTCTCTCGGCCTGCAAACGCCTTAATAGTCACGAATGCACCAAAACTTAGTTTGAACAAAAAAGGTTCGAAAACTATTCACAAACCATGATACCATCATGAAAAGGATAAATGTACTTTCCTGAGGTGCTAGTTTGAGGAAAACACTGTTAACCAATGCATTCTTGTGTTCTGTGCGTTTTCAGCTTTCTCTCGGCCTGCAAACGCCTTAATAGTCACGAATGCACCAAAACTTAGTTTGAACAAAAAAGGTTGAAAAACTATTCACAAATCATGATACCATCATAAAACAGATAAATGTACTTTCCTGAGGTGCTAGTTTTAGGAAAGCACTGTTAACCAATGCATTCTTGTGTTCTGTGCGTTTTCAGCTTTCTCTCGGCCTGAAAACGCCTTAATAGTCACGAATGCACCAAAACTTAGTTTGAACAAAAAAGGTTGGAAAACTATTCACAAATCATGATACCATCATAAAACAGATAAATGTACTTTCCTGAGGTGCAAGTTTTAGGAAAACACTGTTAACCAATGCATTCTTGTGTTCTGTGCGTTTTCAGCTTTCTCTCGGCCTGCAAACGCCTTAATAGTCACGAATGCACCAAAACTTAGTTTGAACAAAAAAGGTTGAAAAACTATTCACAAATCATGATACCATCATAAAACAGATAAATGTACTTTCCTGAGGTGCTAGTTTTAGGAAAGCACTGTTAACCAATGCATTCTTGTGTTCTGTGCGTTTTCAGCTTTCTCTCGGCCTGCAAACGCCTTAATAGTCACGAATGCACCAAAACTTAGTTGGAACAAAAAAGGTTGAAAAACTATTCACAAATCATGATACCATCATAAAACAGATACATGTACTTTCCTGAGGTGCTAGTTTTAGGAAAACACTGTTAACCAATGCATTCTTGTGTTCTGTGCGTTTTCAGCTTTCTCTCGGCCTGCAAACGCCTTAATAGCCACGAATGCACCAAAACTTAGTTTGAACAAAAAATGTTGGAAAACTATTCACAAATCATGATACCATCATAAAACAGATAAATGTACTTTCCTGAGGTGCTAGTTTTAGGAAAACACTGTTAACCAATGCATTCTTGTGTTCTGTGCGTTTTCAGCTTTCTCTCGGCCTGCAAACGCCTTAATAGTCACGAATGCACCAAAACTTAGTTTGAACAAAAAAGGTTGGAAAACTATTCACAGATCATGATACCATCATGAAACAGATAAATGCTCTTGAGGAGCAAGTTTGAGAAAAACACTGTTAACCAATGCATTCTTGTGTTCTGTGCGTTTTTAAACCTTCTCTCGGCCTGCAAACGCCTAATAGTGCAGAAAGCACCAAAACTTAGTTTGAACAAAAAAGGTTGAAAAACTATTCACAAATCATGATACCATCATAAAACAGATAAATATACTTTCCTGACGTGCTAGTTTTAGGAAAACACTGTTAACCAATGCATTCTTGTGTTCTGTGCGTTTTAAAGCCTTCTGTCGGCCTGCAAACGCCTTAATAGAGCAGAAATCACCAAAACTTAGTTTGAACAAAAAAGGTTGGAAAACTATTCACAAATCATGATACCATCATAAAACAGATAAATGTACTTTCCTGACGTGCTAGATTGAGGTAAACACTGTTAACCAATGCATTCTTGTGTTCTGTGTGTTTTTAAGCCTTCTCTCGGCCTGCAAACGCCTTAATAGTGCAGAAAGCACCAAAACTTAGTTTGAGCAAAAAAGGTTGGAAAACTATTCACAGATCATGATACCATCATAAAACAGATAAATGTACTTTCCTGAGGTGCTAGTTTTAGGAAAACACTGTTAACCAATGCATTCTTGTGTTCTGTGCGTTTTAAAGCCTTCTCTCGGCCTGCAAACGCCTTAATAGTGCAGAAAGGACAAAAACTTAGTTTGACAAAAACGTTGGAAAACTATTCACAGATCATGATACCATCATCAAACAGATAAATGTACTTTCCCGAGGGTCTAGTTTGAGGAAAACACTGTTAACCAATGCATTCTTGTGTTCTGTGCGTTTTAAAGCCTTCTGTCGGCCTGCAAACGCCTTAATAGTGCAGAAAGCACCAAAACTTAGTTTGAACAAAAAAGGTTGGAAAACTATTCACAAATCATGATACCATCATATAACAGATAAATGTACTTTCCTGACGTGCTAGATTGAGGTAAACACTGTTAACCAATGCATTCTTGTGTTCTGTGTGTTTTTAAGCCTTATCTCGGCCTGCAAACGCCTTAATAGTGCAGAAAGCACCAAAACTTAGTTTGAGCAAAAAAGGTTGGAAAACTATTCACAGATCATGATACCATCATGAAACAGATAAATGTACTTTCCTGAGGTGCTAGTTTTAGGAAAACACTTTTAACCAATGCATTCTTGTGTTCTGTGCGTTTTAAAGCCTTCTCTCGGCCTGCAAACGCCTTAATAGTGCAGAAAGCACCGAAACTTAGTTTGAACAAAAAAGGTTGGAAAACTATTCACAGATCATGATACCATCATGAAACAGATAAATGTACTTTCCTGACGTGCTAGATTGAGGTAAACACTGTTAACCAATGCAGTCTTGTATTCTGTGCGTTTTAAAGCCTTCTCTCGGCCTGCAAACACCTTAATAGTGCAGAAAGGACAAAAACTTAGTTTGACAAAAACGTTGGAAAACTATTCACAGATCATGATACCATCATAAAACAGATAAATACACTTTCCTGAGGTGCTAGTTTTAGGAAAACACTGTTAACCAATGCATTCTTGTGTTCTGTGCGTTTTAAAGCCTTCTCTCGGCCTGCATAGTGCAGAAAGCACCAAAAATTAGTCTGAAAAAAAAAGGTTGGAAAACTATTCACAGATCATGATACCATCATCAAACAGATAAATGTACTTTCCCGAGGGTCTAGTTTGAGGAAAACACTGTTAACCAATGCATTCTTGTGTTCTGTGCGTTTTAAAGCCTTCTCTCGGCCTGCAAACGCCTTAATAGTGCAGAAAGCACCGAAACTTAGTTTGAACAAAAAAGGTTGGAAAACTATTCACAGATCATGATACCATCATCAAACAGATAAATGTACTTTCCCGAGGGTCTAGTTTGAGGAAAACACTGTTAACCAATGCATTCTTGTGTTCTGTGCGTTTTAAAGCCTTCTGTCGGCCTGCAAACGCCTTAATAGTGCAGAAAGCACCAAAACTTAGTTTGAACAAAAAAGGTTGGAAAACTATTCACAAATCATGATACCATCATAAAACAGATAAATGTACTTTCCTGACGTGCTAGATTGAGGTAAACACTGTTAACCAATGCATTCTTGTGTTCTGTGAGTTTTTAAGCCTTCTTTCGGCCTGCAAACGCCTTAATAGTGCAGAAAGCACCAAAACTTAGTTTGAGCAAAAAAGGTTGGAAAACTATTCACAGATCATTATACCATCATGAAACAGATAAATGTACTTTCCTGAGGTGCTAGTTTTAGGAAAACACTGTTAACCAATGCATTCTTGTGTTCCGTGCGTTTTAAAGCCTTCTCTCGGCCTGCAAACGCCTTAATAGTGCAGAAAGGACAAAAACTTAGTTTGACAAAAACGTTGGAAAACTATTCACAAACCATGATACCATCATTTAAAGGATAAATGTACTTTCCTGAGGTGCTAGTTTTAGGAAAACACTGTTAACCAATGCATTCTTGTGTTCTGTGCGTTTTCAGCTTTCTCTCGGCCTGAAAACGCCTTAATAGTCATGAATGCAACAAAACTTAGTTTGAACAAAAAGGTTGGAAGACTATTCACAAACCATGATACCATCATAAAACAGATAAATGTACTTTCCTGACGTGCTAGATTGAGGTAAACAATGTAAACCAATGCATTCTTGTGTTCTGTGCGTTTTTAAGCCTTCTCTCGGCCTGCAAACGCCTTAATAGTCACGAATGCACCAAAACTTAGTTTGAACAAAAAAGGTTGGAAAACTATTCACAAACCATGATACCATCATGAAAAGGGAAAATGTACTCTCCTGAGGTGCTAGTTTTAGGAAAACACTGTTAACCAATGCATTCTTGAGTTCTGTGCGTTTTCAGCTTTCTCTAGACCTGCAAACGCCTTAATAGTCACGAATGCACCAAAACTTAGTTTGAACAAAAAAGGTTAGAAAACTATTCACAAACCATGATACCATCATGAAAAGGATAAATGTACTTTCCTGAGGTGCTAGTTTTAGGAAAACACTTTTAACCAATGCATTCTTGTGTTCTGTGCGTTTTCAGCTTTCTCTCGGCCTGAAAACGCCTTAATAGTCATGAATGCAACAAAACTTAGTTTGAACAAAAAAGGTTGGAAAACTATTCGCAAATCATGATACCATCATAAAACAGATAAATGTACTTTCCTGACGTGCTAGATTGAGGTAAACACTGTTAACCAATGCATTCTTGTGTTCTGTGTGTTTTTAAGCCTTCTCTCGGCCTGCAAACGCCTTAATAGTGCAGAAAGCACCAAAACTTATTTTGAGCAAAAAAGGTTGGAAAACTATTCACAGATCATGATACCATCATAAAACAGATAAATGTACTTTCCTGAGGTGTTAGTTTGAGGAAAACAATGTTAACCAATGCATTCTTGTGTTCTGTGCGTTTTTAAGCCTTCTCTCGGCCTGCAAACGCCTTAATAGTGCAGAAGGGACAAAAACTTAGTTTGACAAAAAACGTTGGAAAACTATTCACAGATCATGATACCATCATAAAACAGATAAATATACTTTCCTGAGGTGCTAGTTTTAGGAAAACACTGTTAACCAATGCATTCTTGTGTTCTGTGCGTTTTTAAGCCTTCTCTCGGCCTGCATAGTGCAGAAAGCACCAAAACTTAGTTTGTACAAAAAAGGTTGGAAAACTATTCACAGATCATTATACCATCATAAAACAGATAAATGTACTTTCCTGAGGTGCTAGTTTTAGGAAAACACTGTTAACCAATGCATTCTTGTGTTCTGTGCGTTTTCAGCTTTCTCTCGGCCTGCAAACGCCTTAATAGTGCAGAAAGCACCAAAACTTAGTTTGACAAAAAACGTTAGAAAACTATTCACAGATCATGATACCATCATAAAACAGATAAATGTACTTTCCTGAGGTGCTAGTTTTAGGAAAACACTGTTAACCAATGCATTCTTGTGTTCTGTGCGTTTTCAGCTTTCTCTCGGCCTGCAAACGCCTTAATAGTCACGAATGCACCAAAACTTAGTTTGAACAAAAAAGGTTGGAAAACTATTCACAAACCATGATACCATCATGAAAAGGATAAATGTACTTTCCTTAGGTGCTAGTTTTAGGAAAACACTGTTAACCAATGCATTCTTGTGTTCTGTGTGTTTTTAAACCTTCTCTCGGCCTGCAAACGCCTTAATAGTGCAGAAAGCACCAAAACTTAGTTTGAGCAAAAAAGGTTGGAAAACTATTCACAGATCATGATACCGTCATAAAACAGATAAATGTACTTTCCTGTGGTGTTAGTTTGAGGAAAACAATGTTAACCAATGCATTCTTGTGTTATGTGCGTTTTTAAGCCCTCTCTCGGCCTGCAAACGCCTTAATAGTGCAGAAAGCACCAAAACTTAGTTTGACAAAAAAGGTTGGAAAACTATTCACAAACCATGATACCATCATGAAAAGGATAAATGTACTTTCCTGAGGTGCTAGTTTTAGGAAAACACTGTTAACCAATGCATTCTTGTGTTCTGTGCGTTTTCAGCTTTCTCTCGGCCTGCAAACGCCTTAATAGTCACGAATGCACCAAAACTTAGTTAGAACAAAAAAGGTTGGAAAACTATTCACAAACCATGATACCATCATGAAAAGGATAAATGTACTTTCCTGAGGTGCTAGTTTTAGGAAAACACTGTTAACCAATGCATTCTTGTGTTCTGTGCATTTTCAGCTTTCTCTCAGCCTGAAAACAGCTTAATAGTCACGAATGCACCAAAACTTAGTTTGAACATAAAAGGTTGGAAAACTATTCACAAACCATGATACCATCATGAAAAGGATAAATGTACTTTCCTGAGGTGCTAGTTTTAGGAAAACACTGTTAACCAATGCATTCTTGTGTTCTGTGCGTTTTCAGCTTTCTCTCGGTCTGCAAACGCCTTAATAGTCACGAATGCACCAAAACTTAGTTTGAACAAAAAAGGTTGGAAAACTATTCACAAACCATGATACCATCATGAAAAGGATAAATGTACTTTCCTGAGGGTCTAGTTTTAGGAAAACACTGTTAACCAATGCATTCTTGTGTTCTGTGCGTTTTCAGCTTTCTCTCGGTCTGCAAACGCCTTAATAGTCACGAATGCACCAAAACTTAGTTTGAACAAAAAAGGTTGGAAAACTATTCACAAACCATGATACCATCATGAAAAGGATAAATGTACTTTCCTGAGGGTCTAGTTTTAGGAAAACACTGTTAACCAATGCATTCTTGTGTTCTGTGCGTTTTCAGCTTTCTCTCGGCCTGCAAACGCCTTAATAGTCACGAATGCACCAAAACTTAGTTTGAACAAAAAAGGTTGGAAAACTATTCACAAACCATGATACCATCATGAAAAGGACAAATGTACTTTCCTGAGGTGCTAGTTTTAGGAAAACACTGTTAACCAATGCATTCTTGTGTTCTGTGCGTTTTCAGCTTTCTCTCGGCCTGCAAACGCCTTAATAGTCATGAATGCACCAAAACTTAGTTTGAACAAAAAAGGTTGAAAAACTATTCACAAATCATGATACCATCATAAAACAGATGAATGTACTTTCCTGAGGTGCTAGTTTTAGGAAAACACTGTTAACCAATGCATTCTTGTGTTCTGTGCGTTTTCAGCTTTCTCTCGGCCTGCAAACGCCTTAATAGCCACGAATGCACCAAAACTTAGTTTGAACAAAAAAGGTTGGAAAACTATTCACAAATCATGATACCATCATAAAACAGATAAATGTACTTTCCTGAGGTGCAAGTTTTAGGAAAACACTGTTAACCAATGCATTCTTGTGTTCTGTGCGTTTTCAGCTTTCTCTCGGCCTGCAAACGCCTTAATAGTCACGAATGCACCAAAACTTAGTTTGAACAAAAAAGGTTGAAAAACTATTCACAAATCATGATACCATCATAAAACAGATAAATGTACTTTCCTGAGGTGCTAGTTTTAGGAAAGCACTGTTAACCAATGCATTCTTGTGTTCTGTGCGTTTTCAGCTTTCTCTCGGCCTGCAAACGCCTTAATAGTCACGAATGCACCAAAACTTAGTTGGAACAAAAAAGGTTGAAAAACTATTCACAAATCATGATACCATCATAAAACAGATACATGTACTTTCCTGAGGTGCTAGTTTTAGGAAAACACTGTTAACCAATGCATTCTTGTGTTCTGTGCGTTTTCAGCTTTCTCTCGGCCTGCAAACGCCTTAATAGTCACGAATGCACAAAAACTTAGTTTGAACAAAAAGGTTGGAAAACTATTCACAAAACATGATACCATCATGAAAAGGATGAATGTACTTTCCTGAGGTGCTAGTTTTAGGTCAACACTGTTAACCAATGCATTCTTGTGTTCTGTGCGTTTTCAGCTTTCTCTCGGTCTGCAAACGCCTTAATAGTCACGAATGCACCAAAACTTAGTTTGAACAAAAAAGGTTGGAAAACTATTCACAAACCATGATACCATCATGAAAAGGATAAATATATCTTCCTGAGGTGCTAGTTTTAGGAAAACACTGTTAACCAATGCATTCTTGTGTTCTGTGCGTTTTCAGCTTTCTCTCGGCCTGCAAACGCCTTAATAGCCACGAATGCACCAAAACTTAGTTTGAACAAAAAAGGTTTGGAAACTATTCACAAATCATGATACCATCATAAAACAGATAAATGTACTTTCCTGAGGTGCAAGTTTTAGGAAAACACTGTTAACCAATGCATTCTTGTGTTCTGTGCGTTTTTAAGCCTTCTCTCGGCCTGAAAACGCCTTAATAGTCAAGAAAGCACCAACACTTAGTTTGAACAAAAAAGGTTGGAAAACTATTCACAAACCATGATACCATCATGAAAAGGATAAATGTACTTTCCTGAGGTGCTAGTTTTAGGAAAACACTGTTAACCAATGCATTCTTGTGTTCTGTGCGTTTTTAAGCCTTCTCTCGGCCTGAAAACGCCTTAATAGTCAAGAAAGCACCAACACTTAGTTTGAACAAAAAAGGTTGGAAAACTATTCACAAACCATGATACCATCATGAAAAGGATAAATGTACTTTCCTGAGGTGCTAGTTTTAGGAAAACATCGTTAACCAATGCATTCTTGTGTTCTGTGCGTTTTCAGCTTTCTCTCGGCCTGCAAACGCCTTAATAGTCACGAATGCACCAAAACTTAGTTTGAACAAAAAAGGTTGAAAAACTATTCACAAATCATGATACCATCATAAAACAGATGAATGTACTTTCCTGAGGTGCTAGTTTTAGGAAAACACTGTTAACCAATGCATTCTTGTGTTCTGTGCGTTTTCAGCTTTCTCTCGGTCTGCAAACGCCTTAATAGTCACGAATGCACCAAAACTTAGTTTGAACAAAAAAGGTTGGAAAACTATTCACAAACCATGATACCATCATGCAAAGGATAAATTTCCTTTCCTGAGGGTCTAGTTTTAGGAAAACACTGTTAACCAATGCATTCTTGTGTTCTGTGCGTTTTCAGCTTTCTCTCGGCCTGCAAACGCCTTAATAGTCACGAATGCACCAAAACTTAGTTGGAACAAAAAATGTTGGAAAACTATTCACAAACCATGATACCATCATGAAAAGGATAAATGTACTTTCCTGAGGTGCTAGTTTGAGGAAAACACTGTTAACCAATGCATTCTTGTGTTCTGTGCGTTTTCAGCTTTCTCTCGGCCTGCAAACGCCTTAATAGTCACGAATGCACCAAAACTTAGTTTGAACAAAAAAGGTTGGAAAACTATTCACAAACCATGATACCCATCATGAAAAGGATAAATGTACTTTCCTGAGGTGCTAGTTTGAGGAAAACACTGTTAACCAATGCATTCTTGTGTTCTGTGCGTTTTCAGCTTTCTCTCGGCCTCCAAACGCCTTAATAGTCACGAATGCACCAAAACTTAGTTTGAACAAAAAAGGTTGGAAAACTATTCACAAACCATGATACCATCATGAAAAGGATAAATGTACTTTCCTGAGGTGCTAGTTTTAGGAAAACACTGTTAACCAATGCATTCTTGTGTTCTGTGCGTTTTCAGCTTTCTCTCGGCCTGCAAACGCCTTAATAGTCACGAATGCACCAAAACTTAGTTTGAACAAAAAAGGTTGAAAAACTATTCACAAATCATGATACCATCATAAAACAGATGAATGTACTTTCCTGAGGTGCTAGTTTTAGGAAAACACTGTTAACCAATGCATTCTTGTGTTCTGTGCGTTTTCAGCTTTCTCTCGGTCTGCAAACGCCTTAATAGTCACGAATGCACCAAAACTTAGTTTGAACAAAAAAGGTTGGAAAACTATTCACAAACCATGATACCATCATGCAAAGGATAAATTTACTTTCCTGACGGTCTAGTTTTAGGAAAACACTGTTAACCAATGCATTCTTGTGTTCTGTGCGTTTTCAGCTTTCTCTCGGCCTGCAAACGCCTTAAGTCACGAATGCACCAAAACTTAGTTGGAACAAAAAATGTTGGAAAACTATTCACAAACCATGATACCATCATGAAAAGGATAAATGTACTTTCCTGAGGTGCTAGTTTGAGGAAAACACTGTTAACCAATGCATTCTTGTGTTCTGTGCGTTTTCAGCTTTCTCTCGGCCTGCAAACGCCTTAATAGTCACGAATGCACCAAAACTTAGTTTGAACAAAAAAGGTTGAAAAACTATTCACAAATCATGATACCATCATAAAACAGATAAATGTACTTTCCTGAGGTGCTAGTTTTAGGAAAGCACTGTTAACCAATGCATTCTTGTGTTCTGTGCGTTTTCAGCTTTCTCTCGGCCTGAAAACGCCTTAATAGTCACGAATGCACCAAAACTTAGTTTGAACAAAAAAGGTTGGAAAACTATTCACAAATCATGATACCATCATAAAACAGATAAATGTACTTTCCTGAGGTGCAAGTTTTAGGAAAACACTGTTAACCAATGCATTCTTGTGTTCTGTGCGTTTTCAGCTTTCTCTCGGCCTGCAAACGCCTTAATAGTCACGAATGCACCAAAACTTAGTTTGAACAAAAAAGGTTGAAAAACTATTCACAAATCATGATACCATCATAAAACAGATAAATGTACTTTCCTGAGGTGCTAGTTTTAGGAAAGCACTGTTAACCAATGCATTCTTGTGTTCTGTGCGTTTTCAGCTTTCTCTCGGCCTGCAAATGCCTTAATAGTCACGAATGCACCAAAACTTAGTTGGAACAAAAAAGGTTGAAAAACTATTCACAAATCATGATACCATCATAAAACAGATACATGTACTTTCCTGAGGTGCTAGTTTTAGGAAAACACTGTTAACCAATGCATTCTTGTGTTCTGTGCGTTTTCAGCTTTCTCTCGGCCTGCAAACGCCTTAATAGTCACGAATGCACCAAAACTTAGTTTGAACAAAAAAGGTTGGAAAACTATTCACAAACCATGATACCATCATGAAAAGGATGAATATACCTTCCTGAGGTGCTAGTTTTAGGAAAACACTGTTAACCAATGCATTCTTGTGTTCTGTGCGTTTTCAGCTTTCTCTCGGCCTGCAAACGCCTTAATAGCCACGAATGCACCAAAACTTAGTTGGAACAAAAAATGTTGGAAAACTATTCACAAACCATGATACCATCATGAAAAGGATAAATGTACTTTCCTGAGGTGCTAGTTTTAGGAAAACACTGTTAACCAATGCATTCTTGTGTTCTGTGCGTTTTCAGCTTTCTCTCGGCCTGCAAACGCCTTAATAGTCACGAATGCACCAAAACTTAGTTGGAACAAAAAAGGTTGAAAAACTATTCACAAATCATGATACCATCATAAAACAGATACATGTACTTTCCTGAGGTGCTAGTTTTAAGAAAACACTGTTAACCAATGCATTCTTGTGTTCTGTGCGTTTTCAGCTTTCTCTCGGCCTGCAAACGCCTTAATAGTCACGAATGCACAAAAACTTAGTTTGAACAAAAAGGTTGGAAAACTATTCACAAAACATGATACCATCATGAAAAGGATGAATGTACTTTCCTGAGGTGCTAGTTTTAGGTCAACACTGTTAACCAATGCATTCTTGTGTTCTGTGCGTTTTCAGCTTTCTCTCGGCCTGCAAACGCCTTAATAGTCACGAATGCACCAAAACTTAGTTTGAACAAAAAAGGTTGGAAAACTATTCACAAACCATGATACCATCATGAAAAGGATGAATATACCTTCCTGAGGTGCTAGTTTTAGGAAAACACTGTTAACCAATGCATTCTTGTGTTCTGTGCGTTTTCAGCTTTCTCTCGGCCTGCAAACGCCTTAATAGCCACGAATGCACCAAAACTTAGTTTGAACAAAAAAGGTTGGAAAACTATTCACAAATCATGATACCATCATAAAACAGATAAATGTACTTTCCTGAGGTGCAAGTTTTAGGAAAACACTGTTAACCAATGCATTCTTGTGTTCTGTGCGTTTTTAAGACTTCTCTCGGGCCTGCAAACGCCTTAATAGTCACGAATGCACCAAAACTTAGTTGGAACAAAAAATGTTGGAAAACTATTCACAAACCATGATACCATCATGAAAAGGATAAATGTACTTTCCTGAGGTGCTAGTTTTAGGAAAACACTGTTAACCAATGCATTCTTGTGTTCTGTGCGTTTTCAGCTTTCTCTCGGCCTGCAAACGCCTTAATAGTCACGAATGCACCAAAACTTAGTTGGAACAAAAAATGTTGGAAAACTATTCACAAACCATGATACCCATCATGAAAAGGATAAATGTACTTTCCTGAGGTGCTAGTTTGAGGAAAACACTGTTAACCAATGCATTCTTGTGTTCTGTGCGTTTTCAGCTTTCTCTCGGCCTGCAAACGCCTTAATAGTCACGAATGCACCAAAACTTAGTTTGAACAAAAAAGGTTGGAAAACTATTCACAAACCATGATACCATCATGAAAAGGATAAATGTACTTTCCTGAGGTGCTAGTTTTAGGAAAACACTGTTAACCAATGCATTCTTGTGTTCTGTGCGTTTTCAGCTTTCTCTCGGCCTGCAAACGCCTTAATAGTCACGAATGCACCTAAACTTAGTTGGAACAAAAAAGGTTGAAAAACTATTCACAAATCATGATACCATCATAAAACAGATAAATGTACTTTCCTGAGGTGCTAGTTTTAGGAAAACACTGTTAACCAATGCATTCTTGTGTTCTGTGCGTTTTCAGCTTTCTCTCGGCCTGCAAACGCCTTAATAGTCACGAATGCACCAAAACTTAGTTTGAACAAAAAAGGTTGAAAAACTATTCACAAATCATGATACCATCATAAAACAGATGAATGTACTTTCCTGAGGTGCTAGTTTTAGGAAAACACTGTTAACCAATGCATTCTTGTGTTCTGTGCGTTTTAAGACTTCTCTCGGGCCTGCAAACGCCTTAATAGTCACGAATGCACCAAAACTTAGTTGGAACAAAAAATGTTGGAAAACTATTCACAAACCATGATACCATCATGAAAAGGATAAATGTACTTTCCTGAGGTGCTAGTTTTAGGAAAACACTGTTAACCAATGCATTCTTGTGTTCTGTGCGTTTTCAGCTTTCTCTCGGCCTGCAAACGCCTTAATAGTCACGAATGCACCAAGACTTAGTTGGAACAAAAAATGTTGGAAAACTATTCACAAACCATGATACCCATCATGAAAAGGATAAATGTACTTTCCTGAGGTGCTAGTTTGAGGAAAACACTGTTAACCAATGCATTCTTGTGTTCTGTGCGTTTTCAGCTTTCTCTCGGCCTGCAAACGCCTTAATAGTCACGAATGCACCAAAACTTAGTTTGAACAAAAAAGGTTGGAAAACTATTCACAAACCATGATACCATCATGAAAAGGATAAATGTACTTTCCTGAGGTGCTAGTTTTAGGAAAACACTGTTAACCAATGCATTCTTGTGTTCTGTGCGTTTTCAGCTTTCTCTCTGCCTGCAAACGCCTTAATAGTCACGAATGCACCTAAACTTAGTTTGAACAAAAAAGGTTGAAAAACTATTCACAAATCATGATACCATCATAAAACAGATAAATGTACTTTCCTGAGGTGCTAGTTTTAGGAAAACACTGTTAACCAATGCATTCTTGTGTTCTGTGCGTTTTCAGCTTTCTCTCGGCCTGCAAACGCCTTAATAGTCACGAATGCACCAAAACTTAGTTTGAACAAAAAAGGTTGAAAAACTATTCACAAATCATGATACCATCATAAAACAGATGAATGTTCTTTCCTGAGGTGCTAGTTTTAGGAAAACACTGTTAACCAATGCATTCTTGTGTTCTGTGCGTTTTCAGCTTTCTCTCGGTCTGCAAACTCCTTAATAGTCACGAATGCACCAAAACTTAGTTTGAACAAAAAAGGTTGGAAAACTATTCACAAACCATGATACCATCATGAAAAGGATAAATGTACTTTCCTGAGGGTCTAGTTTTAGGAAAACACTGTTAACCAATGCATTCTTGTGTTCTGTGCGTTTTCAGCTTTCTCTCGGCCTGCAAACGCCTTAATAGTCACGAATGCACCAAAACTTAGTTGGAACAAAAAATGTTGGAAAACTATTCACAAACCATGATACCATCATGAAAAGGATAAATGTACTTTCCTGAGGTGCTAGTTTGAGGAAAACACTGTTAACCAATGCATTCTTGTGTTCTGTGCGTTTTCAGCTTTCTCTCGGCCTGCAAACGCCTTAATAGTCACGAATGCACCAAAACTTAGTTTGAACAAAAAAGGTTGGAAAACTATTCACAAACCATGATACCATCATGAAAAGGATGAATATACCTTCCTGAGGTGCTAGTTTTAGGAAAACACTGTTAACCAATGCATTCTTGTGTTCTGTGCGTTTTCAGCTTTCTCTCGGCCTGCAAACGCCTTAATAGCCACGAATGCACCAAAACTTAGTTTGAACAAAAAAGGTTGGAAAACTATTCACAAATCATGATACCATCATAAAACAGATAAATGTACTTTCCTGAGGTGCAAGTTTTAGGAAAACACTGTTAACCAATGCATTCTTGTGTTCTGTGCGTTTTCAGCTTTCTCTCGGCCTGCAAACGCCTTAATAGTCACGAATGCACCAAAACTTAGTTGGAACAAAAAAGGTTGAAAAACTATTCACAAATCATGATACCATCATAAAACAGATACATGTACTTTCCTGAGGTGCTAGTTTTAGGAAAACACTGTTAACCAATGCATTCTTGTGTTCTGTGCGTTTTCAGCTTTCTCTCGGCCTGCAAACGCCTTAATAGTCACGAATGCACCAAAACTTAGTTTGAACAAAAAAGGTTGGAAAACTATTCACAAACCATGATACCATCATGAAAAGGATAAATGTACTTTCCTGAGGGTCTAGTTTTAGGAAAACACTGTTAACCAATGCATTCTTGTGTTCTGTGCGTTTTCAGCTTTCTCTCGGCCTGCAAACGCCTTAATAGTCACGAATGCACCAAAACTTAGTTGGAACAAAAAATGTTGGAAAACTATTCACAAACCATGATACCATCATGAAAAGGATAAATGTACTTTCCTGAGGTGCTAGTTTTAGGAAAACACTGTTAACCAATGCATTCTTGTGTTCTGTGCGTTTTTAAGACTTATCTCGGCCTGAAAACGCCTTAATAGTCACGAATGCACCAAAACTTAGTTTGAACAAAAAAGGTTGGAAAACTATTCACAAACCAAGATACCATCATGAAAAGGATAAATGTACTTTCCTGAGGTGCTAGTTTTAGGAAAACACTGTTAACCAATGCATTCTTGTGTTCTGTGCGTGTTCAGCTTTCTCTCGGCCTGCAAACGCCTTAATAGTCACGAATGCACCAAAACTTAGTTGGAACAAAAAATGTTGGAAAACTATTCACAAACCATGATACCATCATGAAAAGGATAAATGTACTTTCCTGAGGTGCTAGTTTGAGGAAAACACTGTTAACCAATGCATTCTTGTGTTCTGTGCGTTTTCAGCTTTCTCTCGGTCTGCAAACGCCTTAATAGTCACGAATGCACCAAAACTTAGTTTGAACAAAAAAGGTTGGAAAACTATTCACAAACCATGATACCATCATGAAAAGGATGAATATACCTTCCTGAGGTGCTAGTTTTAGGAAAACACTGTTAACCAATGCATTCTTGTGTTCTGTGCGTTTTCAGCTTTCTCTCGGCCTGCAAACGCCTTAATAGCCACGAATGCACCAAAACTTAGTTTGAACAAAAAATGTTGGAAAACTATTCACAAATCATGATACCATCATAAAACAGATAAATGTACTTTCCTGAGGTGCTAGTTTTAGGAAAACACTGTTAACCAATGCATTCTTGTGTTCTGTGCGTTTTCAGCTTTCTCTCGGCCTGCAAACGCCTTAATAGTCACGAATGCACCAAAACTTAGTTTGAACAAAAAAGGTTGAAAAACTATTCACAAATCATGATACCATCATAAAACAGATGAATGTACTTTCCTGAGGTGCTAGTTTTAGGAAAACACTGTTAACCAATGCATTCTTGTGTTCTGTGCGTTTTCAGCTTTCTCTCGGCCTGCAAACGCCTTAATAGTCACGAATGCACCAAAACTTAGTTTGAACAAAAAAGGTTGGAAAACTATTCACAAACCATGATACCATCATGAAAAGGATAAATGTACTTTCCTGAGGGTCTAGTTTTAGGAAAACACTGTTAACCAATGCATTCTTGTGTTCTGTGCGTTTTCAGCTTTCTCTCGGCCTGCAAACGCCTTAATAGTCACGAATGCACCAAAAATTAGTTGGAACAAAAAATGTTGGAAAACTATTCACAAACCATGATACCATCATGAAAAGGATAAATGTACTTTCCTGAGGTGCTAGTTTTAGGAAAACACTGTTAACCAATGCATTCTTGTGTTCTGTGCGTTTTCAGCTTTCTCTCGGCCTGCAAACGCCTTAATAGTCACGAATGCACCAAAACTTAGTTTGAACAAAAAAGGTTGAAAAACTATTCACAAATCATGATACCATCATAAAACAGATGAATGTACTTTCCTGAGGTGCTAGTTTTAGGAAAACACTGTTAACCAATGCATTCTTGTGTTCTGTGCGTTTTCAGCTTTCTCTCGGCCTGCAAACGCCTTAATAGTCACGAATGCACCAAAACTTAGTTGGAACAAAAAATGTTGGAAAACTATTCACAAACCATGATACCATCATGAAAAGGATAAATGTACTTTCCTGAGGTGCTAGTTTTAGGAAAACACTGTTAACCAATGCATTCTTGTGTTCTGTGCTTTTTTAAGACTTATCTCGGCCTGAAAACGCCTTAATAGTCACGAATGTACCAAAACTTAGTTTGAACAAAAAAGGTTGGAAAACTATTCACAAACCAAGATACCATCATGAAAAGGATAAATGTACTTTCCTGAGGTGCTAGTTTTAGGAAAACACTGTTAACCAATGCATTCTTGTGTTCTGTGCGTTTTCAGCTTTCTCTCGGCCTGCAAACGCCTTAATAGTCACGAATGCACCAAAACTTAGTTTGAACAAAAAAGGTTGAAAAACTATTCACAAATCATGATACCATCATAAAACAGATGAATGTACTTTCCTGAGGTGATAGTTTTAGGAAAACACTGTTAACCAATGCATTCTTGTGTTCTGTGCGTTTTCAGCTTTCTCTCGGTCTGCAAACGCCTTAATAGTCACGAATGCACCAAAACTTAGTTTGAACAAAAAAGGTTGGAAAACTATTCACAAACCATGATACCATCATGAAAAGGATAAATGTACTTTCCTGAGGGTCTAGTTTTAGGAAAACACTGTTAACCAATGCATTCTTGTGTTCTGTGCGTTTTCAGCTTTCTCTCGGCCTGCAAACGCCTTAATAGTCACGAATGCACCAAAACTTAGTTTGAACAAAAAAGGTTGGAAAACTATTCACAAATCATGATACCATCATGAAACAGATAAATGTACTTTCCTGAGGTGCTAGTTTTAGGAAAACACTGTTAACCAATGCATTCTTGTGTTCTGTGCGTTTTTAAGCCTTCTCTCGGCCTGAAAACGCCTTAATAGTCAAGAAAGCACCAAAACTTAGTTTGAACAAAAAAGGTTGAAAAACTATTCACAAATCATGATACCATCATTAAACAGATAAATGTACTTTCCTGAGGTGCTAGTTTTAGGAAAACCCTGTTAACCAATGCATTCTTGTGTTCTGTGCGTTTTCAGCTTTCTCTCGGCCTGCAAACGCCTTAATAGTCACGAATGCACCAAAACTTAGTTTGAACAAAAAAGGTTGGAAAACTATTCACAAACCATGATACCATCATGAAAAGGATAAATGTACTTTCCTGAGGTGCTAGTTTGAGGAAAACACTGTTAACCAATGCATTCTTGTGTTCTGTGCGTTTTCAGCTTTCTCTCGGCCTGCAAACGCCTTAATAGTCACGAATGCACCAAAACTTAGTTTGGACAAAAAAGGTTGGAAAACTATTCACAAACCATGATACCATCATGAAAAGGATGAATATACCTTCCTGAGGTGCTAGTTTTAGGAAAACACTGTTAACCAATGCATTCTTGTGTTCTGTGCGTTTTCAGCTTTCTCTCGGCCTGCAAACGCCTTAATAGCCACGAATGCACCAAAACTTAGTTTGAACAAAAAAGGTTGGAAAACTATTCACAAATCATGATACCATCATAAAACAGATAAATGTACTTTCCTGAGGTGCAAGTTTTAGGAAAACACTGTTAACCAATGCATTCTTGTGTTCTGTGCGTTTTTAAGCCTTCTCTCGGCCTGAAAACGCCTTAATAGTCAAGAAAGCACCAACACTTAGTTTGAACAAAAAAGGTTGGAAAACTATTCACAAACCATGATACCATCATGAAAAGGATAAATGTACTTTCCTGAGGTGCTAGTTTTAGGAAAACACTGTTAACCAATGCATTCTTGTGTTCTGTGCGTTTTCAGCTTTCTCTCGGCCTGCAAACGCCTTAATAGTCACGAATGCACCAAAACTTAGTTGGAACAAAAAATGTTGGAAACTTATTCACAAACCATGATACCATCATGAAAAGGATAAATGTACTTTCCTGAGGTGCTAGTTTTAGGAAAACACTGTTAACCAATGCATTCTTGTGTTCTGTGCGTTTTCAGCTTTCTCTCGGCCTGCAAACGCCTTAATAGTCACGAATGCACCAAAACTTAGTTTGAACAAAAAAGGTTGGAAAACTATTCACAAACCATGATACCATCATGAAAAGGATAAATGTACTTTCCTGAGGTGCTAGTTTTAGGAAAACACTGTTAACCAATGCATTCTTGTGTTCTGTGCGTTTTCAGCTTTCTCTCGGCCTGCAAACGCCTTAATAGTCACGAATGCACCAAAACTTAGTTGGAACAAAAAAGGTTGAAAAACTATTCACAAATCATGATACCATCATAAAACAGATAAATGTACTTTCCTGAGGTGCTAGTTTTAGGAAAACACTGTTAACCAATGCATTCTTGTGTTCTGTGCGTTTTCAGCTTTCTCTCGGCCTGCAAACGCCTTAATAGTCACGAATGCACCAAAACTTAGTTTGAACAAAAAAGGTTGAAAAACTATTCACAAATCATGATACCATCATAAAACAGATGAATGTAGTTTCCTGAGGTGCTAGTTTTAGGAAAACACTGTTAACCAATGCATTCTTGTGTTCTGTGCGTTTTCAGCTTTCTCCCGGTCTGCAAACGCCTTAATAGTCACGAATGCACCAAAACTTAGTTTGAACAAAAAAGGTTGGAAAACTATTCACAAACCATGATACCATCATGAAAAGGATAAATGTACTTTCCTGAGGGTCTAGTTTTAGGAAAACACTGTTAACCAATGCATTCTTGTGTTCTGTGCGTGTTCAGCTTTCTCTCGGCCTGCAAACGCCTTAATAGTCACGAATGCACCAAAACTTAGTTGGAACAAAAAATGTTGGAAAACTATTCACAAACCATGATACCATCATGAAAAGGATAAATGTACTTTCCTGAGGTGCTAGTTTGAGGAAAACACTGTTAACCAATGCATTCTTGTGTTCTGTGCGTTTTCAGCTTTCTCTCGGCCTGCAAACGCCTTAATAGTCACGAATGCAACAAAACTTAGTTTGAACAAAAAAGGTTGGAAAACTATTCACAAACCATGATACCATCATGAAAAGGATAAATGTACTTTCCTGAGGGTCTAGTTTTAGGAAAACACTGTTAACCAATGCATTCTTGTGTTCTGTGCGTTTTCAGCTTTCTCTCGGCCTGCAAACGCCTTAATAGTCACGAATGCACCAAAACTTAGTTTGAACAAAAAAGGTTGGAAAACTATTCACAAACCATGATACCATCATGAAAAGGATGAATATACCTTCCTGAGGTGCTAGTTTTAGGAAAACACTGTTAACCAATGCATTCTTGTGTTCTGTGCGTTTTCAGCTTTCTCTCGGCCTGCAAACGCCTTAATAGCCACGAATGCACCAAAACTTAGTTTGAACAAAAAATGTTGGAAAACTATTCACAAATCATGATACCATCATAAAACAGATAAATGTACTTTCCTGAGGTGCTAGTTTTAGGAAAACACTGTTAACCAATGCATTCTTGTGTTCTGTGCGTTTTCAGCTTTCTCTCGGCCTGCAAACGCCTTAATAGTCACGAATGCACCAAAACTTAGTTTGAACAAAAAAGGTTGAAAAACTATTCACAAATCATGATACCATCATAAAACAGATGAATGTACTTTCCTGAGGTGCTAGTTTTAGGAAAACACTGTTAACCAATGCATTCTTGTGTTCTGTGCGTTTTCAGCTTTCTCTCGGTGTGCAAACGCCTTAATAGTCACGAATGCACCAAAACTTAGTTTGAACAAAAAAGGTTGGAAAACTATTCACAAACCATGATACCATCATGAAAAGGATAAATGTACTTTCCTGAGGGTCTAGTTTGAGGAAAACACTGTTAACCAATGCATTCTTGTGTTCTGTGCGTTTTCAGCTTTCTCTCGGCCTGCAAACGCCTTAATAGTCACGAATGCACCAAAACTTAGTTGGAACAAAAAATGTTGGAAAACTATTCACAAACCATGATACCATCATGAAAAGGATAAATGTACTTTCCTGAGGTGCTAGTTTTAGGAAAACACTGTTAACCAATGCATTCTTGTGTTCTGTGCGTTTTTAAGACTTATCTCGGCCTGAAAACGCCTTAATAGTCACGAATGCACCAAAACTTAGTTTGAACAAAAAAGGTTGGAAAACTATTCACAAACCATGATACCATCATGAAAAGGATGAATATACCTTCCTGAGGTGCTAGTTTTAGGAAAACACTGTTAACCAATGCATTCTTGTGTTCTGTGCGTTTTCAGCTTTCTCTCGGCCTGCAAACGCCTTAATAGCAACGAATGCACCAAAACTTAGTTTGAACAAAAAAGGTTGGAAAACTATTCACAAACCATGATACCATCATGAAAAGGATAAATGTACTTTCCTGAGGGTCTAGTTTTAGGAAAACACTGTTAACCAATGCATTCTTGTGTTCTGTGCGTTTTCAGCTTTCTCTCGGCCTGCAAACGCCTTAATAGTCACGAATGCACCAAAACTTAGTTTGAACAAAAAAGGTTGAAAAACTATTCACAAATCATGATACCATCATAAAACAGATAAATGTACTTTCCTGAGGTGCTAGTTTTAGGAAAGCACTGTTAACCAATGCATTCTTGTGTTCTGTGCGTTTTCAGCTTTCTCTCGGCCTGCAAACGCCTTAATAGCCACGAATGCACCAAAACTTAGTTTGAACAAAAAAGGTTGGAAAACTATTCACAAATCATGATACCATCATAAAACAGATAAATGTACTTTCCTGAGGTGCTAGTTTTAGGAAAACACTGTTAACCAATGCATTCTTGTGTTCTGTGCGTTTTTAAGCCTTCTCTCGGCCTGAAAACGCCTTAATAGTCAAGAAAGCACCAAAACTTAGTTTGAACAAAAAAGGTTGAAAAACTATTCACAAATCATGATACCATCATTAAACAGATAAATGTACTTTCCTGAGGTGCTAGTTTTAGGAAAACCCTGTTAACCAATGCATTCTTGTGTTCTGAACGTTTTCAGCTTTCTCTCGGCCTGCAAACGCCTTAATAGTCACGAATGCACCAAAACTTAGTTTGAACAAAAAAGGTTGGAAAACTATTCACAAACCATGAATCATCATGAAAAGGATAAATGTACTTTCCTGAGGTGCTAGTTTTAGGAAAATACTGTTAACCAATGCATTCTTGTGTTCTGTGCGTTTTCAGCTTTCTCTCGGCCTGCAAACGCCTTAATAGTCACGAATGCACCAAAACTTAGTTTGAACAAAAAAGGTTGAAAAACTATTCACAAATCATGATACCATCATAAAACAGATGAATGTACTTTCCTGAGGTGCTAGTTTTAGGAAAACACTGTTAACCAATGCATTCTTGTGTTCTGTGCGTTTTCAGCTTTCTCTCGGTCTGCAAACGCCTTAATAGTCACGAATGCACCAAAACTTAGTTTGAACAAAAAAGGTTGGAAAACTATTCACAAACCATGATACCATCATGAAAAGGATAAATGTACTTTCCTGAGGGTCTAGTTTTAGGAAAACACTGTTAACCAATGCATTCTTGTGTTCTGTGCGTGTTCAGCTTTCTCTCGGCCTGCAAACGCCTTAATAGTCACGAATGCACCAAAACTTAGTTTGAACAAAAAATGTTGGAAAACTATTCACAAACCATGATACCATCATGAAAAGGATAAATGTACTTTCCTGAGGTGCTAGTTTGAGGAAAACACTGTTAACCAATGCATTCTTGTGTTCTGTGCGTTTTCAGCTTTGTCTCGGCCTGCAAACGCCTTAATAGTCACGAATGCAACAAAACTTAGTTTGAACAAAAAAGGTTGGAAAACTATTCACAAACCATGATACCATCATGAAAAGGATAAATGTACTTTCCTGAGGTGCTAGTTTTAGGAAAACACTGTTAACCAATGCATTCTTGTGTTCTGTGCGTTTTCAGCTTTCTCTCGGTCTGCAAACGCCTTAATAGTCACGAATGCCCCCAAACTTAGTTTGAACAAAAAAAGTTGGAAAACTATTCACAAACCATGATACCATCATGAAAAGGATAAATGTACTTTCCTGAGGGTCTAGTTTTAGGAAAACACTGTTAACCAATGCATTCTTGTGTTCTGTGCGTTTTCAGCTTTCTCTCGGCCTGCAAACGCCTTAATAGTCACGAATGCACCAAAACTTAGTTTGAACAAAAAAGGTTGGAAAACTATTCACAAACCATGATACCATCATGAAAAGGATGAATATACTTTCCTGAGGGTCTAGTTTTAGGAAAACACTGTTAACCAATGCATTCTTGTGTTCTGTGCGTTTTCAGCTTTCTCTCGGCCTGCAAACGCCTTAATAGCCACGAATGCACCAAAACTTAGTTTGAACAAAAAATGTTGGAAAACTATTCACAAATCATGATACCATCATAAATCAGATAAATGTACTTTCCTGAGGTGCTAGTTTTAGGAAAACACTGTTAACCAATGCATTCTTGTGTTCTGTGCGTTTTCAGCTTTCTCTCGGCCTGCAAACGCCTTAATAGTCACGAATGCACCAAAACTTAGTTTGAACAAAAAAGGTTGAAAAACTATTCACAAATCATGATACCATCATAAAACAGATGAATGTACTTTCCTGAGGTGCTAGTTTTAGGAAAACACTGTTAACCAATGCATTCTTGTGTTCTGTGCGTTTTCAGCTTTCTCTCGGTCTGCAAACGCCTTAATAGTCACGAATGCACCAAAACTTAGTTTGAACAAAAAAGGTTGGAAAACTATTCACAAACCATGATACCATCATGAAAAGGATAAATGTACTTTCCTGAGGGTCTAGTTTTAGGAAAACACTGTTAACCAATGCATTCTTGTGTTCTGTGCGTTTTCAGCTTTCTCTCGGCCTGCAAACGCCTTAATAGTCACGAAAGCACCAAAACTTAGTTTGAACAAAAAAGGTTGAAAAACTATTCACAAATCATGATACCATCATTAAACAGATAAATGTACTTTCTGAGGTGCTAGTTTTAGGAAAACCCTGTTAACCAATGCATTCTTGTGTTCTGTGCGTTTTCAGCTTTCTCTCGGCCTGCAAACGCCTTAATAGTCACGAATGCACCAAAACTTAGTTTGAACAAAAAAAGTTGGAAAACTATTCACAAACCATGATACCATCATGAAAAGGATAAATGTACTTTCCTGAGGGTCTAGTTTTAGGAAAACACTGTTAACCAATGCATTCTTGTGTTCTGTGCGTTTTCAGCTTTCTCTCGGCCTGCAAACGCCTTAATAGTCACGAATGCACCAAAACTTAGTTTGAACAAAAAAGGTTGGAAAACTATTCACAAACCATGATACCATCATGAAAAGGATAAATGTACTTTCCTGAGGGTCTAGTTTTAGGAAAACACTGTTAACCAATGCATTCTTGTGTTCTGTGCGTTTTCAGCTTTCTCTCGGCCTGCAAACGCCTTAATAGCCACGAATGCACCAAAACTTAGTTTGAACAAAAAATGTTGGAAAACTATTCACAAATCATGATACCATCATAAATCAGATAAATGTACTTTCCTGAGGTGCTAGTTTTAGGAAAACACTGTTAACCAATGCATTCTTGTGTTCTGTGCGTTTTCAGCTTTCTCTCGGCCTGCAAACGCCTTAATAGTCACGAATGCACCAAAACTTAGTTTGAACAAAAAAGGTTGAAAAACTATTCACAAATCATGATACCATCATAAAACAGATGAATGTACTTTCCTGAGGTGCTAGTTTTAGGAAAACACTGTTAACCAATGCATTCTTGTGTTCTGTGCGTTTTCAGCTTTCTCTCGGTCTGCAAACGCCTTAATAGTCACGAATGCACCAAAACTTAGTTTGAACAAAAAAGGTTGGAAAACTATTCACAAACCATGATACCATCATGAAAAGGATAAATGTACTTTCCTGAGGGTCTAGTTTTAGGAAAACACTGTTAACCAATGCATTCTTGTGTTCTGTGCGTTTTCAGCTTTCTCTCGGCCTGCAAACGCCTTAATAGTCACGAAAGCACCAAAACTTAGTTTGAACAAAAAAGGTTGAAAAACTATTCACAAATCATGATACCATCATTAAACAGATAAATGTACTTTCTGAGGTGCTAGTTTTAGGAAAACCCTGTTAACCAATGCATTCTTGTGTTCTGTGCGTTTTCAGCTTTCTCTCGGCCTGCAAACGCCTTAATAGTCACGAATGCACCAAAACTTAGTTTGAACAAAAAAGGTTGGAAAACTATTCACAAACCATGAATCATCATGAAAAGGATAAATGTACTTTCCTGAGGTGCTAGTTTTAGGAAAATACTGTTAACCAATGCATTCTTGTGTTCTGTGCGTTTTCAGCTTTCTCTCGGCCTGCAAACGCCTTAATAGTCACGAATGCACCAAAACTTAGTTTGAACAAAAAAGGTTGAAAAACTATTCACAAATCATGATACCATCATAAAACAGATGAATGTAGTTTCCTGAGGTGCTAGTTTTAGGAAAACACTGTTAACCAATGCATTCTTGTGTTCTGTGCGTTTTCAGCTTTCTCTCGGTCTGCAAACGCCTTAATAGTCACGAATGCACCAAAACTTAGTTTGAACAAAAAAGGTTGGAAAACTATTCACAAACCATGATACCATCATGAAAAGGATAAATGTACTTTCCTGAGGGTCTAGTTTTAGGAAAACACTGTTAACCAATGCATTCTTGTGTTCTGTGCGTGTTCAGCTTTCTCTCGGCCTGCAAACGCCTTAATAGTCACGAATGCACCAAAACTTAGTTTGAACAAAAAATGTTGGAAAACTATTCACAAACCATGATACCATCATGAAAAGGATAAATGTACTTTCCTGAGGTGCTAGTTTGAGGAAAACACTGTTAACCAATGCATTCTTGTGTTCTGTGCGTTTTCAGCTTTCTCTCGGCCTGCAAACGCCTTAATAGTCACGAATGCAACAAAACTTAGTTTGAACAAAAAAGGTTGGAAAACTATTCACAAACCATGATACCATCATGAAAAGGATAAATGTACTTTCCTGAGGTGCTAGTTTTAGGAAAACACTGTTAACCAATGCATTCTTGTGTTCTGTGCGTTTTCAGCTTTCTCTCGGTCTGCAAACGCCTTAATAGTCACGAATGCCCCCAAACTTAGTTTGAACAAAAAAAGTTGGAAAACTATTCACAAACCATGATACCATCATGAAAAGGATAAATGTACTTTCCTGAGGGTCTAGTTTTAGGAAAACACTGTTAACCAATGCATTCTTGTGTTCTGTGCGTTTTCAGCTTTCTCTCGGCCTGCAAACGCCTTAATAGTCACGAATGCACCAAAACTTAGTTTGAACAAAAAAGGTTGGAAAACTATTCACAAATCATGATACCATCATGAAAAGGATGAATATACCTTCCTGAGGTGCTAGTTTTAGGAAAACACTGTTAACCAATGCATTCTTGTGTTCTGTGCGTTTTCAGCTTTCTCTCGGCCTGCAAACGCCTTAATAGCCACGAATGCACCAAAACTTAGTTTGAACAAAAAATGTTGGAAAACTATTCACAAATCATGATACCATCATAAATCAGATAAATGTACTTTCCTGAGGTGCTAGTTTTAGGAAAACACTGTTAACCAATGCATTCTTGTGTTCTGTGCGTTTTCAGCTTTCTCTCGGCCTGCAAACGCCTTAATAGTCACGAATGCACCAAAACTTAGTTTGAACAAAAAAGGTTGGAAAACTATTCACAAACCATGATACCATCATGAAAACGATGAATATACCTTCCTGAGGTGCTAGTTTTAGGAAAACACTGTTAACCAATGCATTCTTGTGTTCTGTGCGTTTTCAGCTTTCTCTCGGCCTGCAAACGCCTTAATAGCCACGAATGCACCAAAACGTAGTTTGAACAAAAAAGGTTGGAAAACTATTCACAAATCATGATACCATCATGAAACAGATAAATGTACTTTCCTGAGGTGCTAGTTTTAAGAAAACACTGTTAACCAATGCATTCTTGTGTTCTGTGCGTTTTTAAGCCTTCTCTCGGCCTGAAAACGCCTTAATAGTCAAGAAAGCACCAAAACTTAGTTTGAACAAAAAAGGTTGAAAAACTATTCACAAATCATGATACCATCATTAAACAGATAAATGTACTTTCCTGAGGTGCTAGTTTTAGGAAAACCCTGTTAACCAATGCATTCTTGTGTTCTGTGCGTTTTCAGCTTTCTCTCGGCCTGCAAACGCCTTAATAGTCACGAATGCACCAAAACTTAGTTTGAACAAAAAAGGTTGGAAAACTATTCACAAACCATGAATCATCATGAAAAGGATAAATGTACTTTCCTGAGGTGCTAGTTTTAGGAAAATACTGTTAACCAATGCATTCTTGTGTTCTGTGCGTTTTCAGCTTTCTCTCGGCCTGCAAACGCCTTAATAGTCACGAATGCACCAAAACTTAGTTTGAACAAAAAAGGTTGAAAAACTATTCACAAATCATGATACCATCATAAAACAGATGAATGTAGTTTCCTGAGGTGCTAGTTTTAGGAAAACACTGTTAACCAATGCATTCTTGTGTTCTGTGCGTTTTCAGCTTTCTCTCGGTCTGCAAACGCCTTAATAGTCACGAATGCACCAAAACTTAGTTTGAACAAAAAAGGTTGGAAAACTATTCACAAATCATGATACCATCATAAAACAGATGAATGTAGTTTCCTGAGGTGCTAGTTTT
Source organism: Gasterosteus aculeatus (assembly GCF_964276395.1). NCBI lineage: Eukaryota > Metazoa > Chordata > Actinopteri > Perciformes > Gasterosteidae > Gasterosteus > Gasterosteus aculeatus. The sequence goes on along the minus strand of NC_135708.1, from coordinate 8,088,759 downwards.
AGGAAAACACTGTTAACCAATGCATTCTTGTGTTCTGTGCGTTTTCAGCTTTCTCTCGGTCTGCAAACGCCTTAATAGTCACGAATGCACCAAAACTTAGTTTGAACAAAAAAGGTTGGAAAACTATTCACAAACCATGATACCATCATGAAAAGGATAAATGTACTTTCCTGAGGGTCTAGTTTTAGGAAAACACTGTTAACCAATGCATTCTTGTGTTCTGTGCGTTTTCAGCTTTCTCTCGGCCTGCAAACGCCTTAATAGTCACGAATGCACCAAAACTTAGTTGGAACAAAAAATGTTGGAAAACTATTCACAAACCATGATACCATCATGAAAAGGAAAAATGTACTTTCCTGAGGTGCTAGTTTTAGGAAAACACTGTTAACCAATGCATTCTTGTGTTCTGTGCGTTTTTAAGACTTATCTCGGCCTGAAAACGCCTTAATAGTCACGAATGCACCAAAACTTAGTTTGAACAAAAAAGGTTGGAAAACTATTCACAAACCAAGATACCATCATGAAAAGGATAAATGTACTTTCCTGAGGTGCTAGTTTTAGGAAAACACTGTTAACCAATGCATTCTTGTGTTCTGTGCGTTTTCAGCTTTCTCTCGGTCTGCAAACGCCTTAATAGTCACGAATGCACCAAAACTTAGTTTGAACAAAAAAGGTTGGAAAACTATTCACAAACCATGATACCATCATGAAAAGGATAAATGTACTTTCCTGAGGGTCTAGTTTTAGGAAAACACTGTTAACCAATGCATTCTTGTGTTCTGTGCGTTTTCAGCTTTCTCTCGGCCTGCAAACGCCTTAACAATCACGAATGCACCAAAACTTAGTTTGAACAAAAAAGGTTGGAAAACTATTCACAAACCATGATACCATCATGAAAACGATGAATATACCTTCCTGAGGTGCTAGTTTTAGGAAAACACTGTTAACCAATGCATTCTTGTGTTCTGTGCGTTTTCAGCTTTCTCTCGGCCTGCAAACGCCTTAATAGCCACGAATGCACCAAAACTTAGTTTGAACAAAAAAGGTTGGAAAACTATTCACAAATCATGATACCATCATGAAACAGATAAATGTACTTTCCTGAGGTGCTAGTTTTAGGAAAACACTGTTAACCAATGCATTCTTGTGTTCTGTGCGTTTTTAAGCCTTCTCTCGGCCTGAAAACGCCTTAATAGTCAAGAAAGCACCAAAACTTAGTTTGAACAAAAAAGGTTGAAAAACTATTCACAAATCATGATACCATCATTAAACAGATAAATGTACTTTCTGAGGTGCTAGTTTTAGGAAAACCCTGTTAACCAATGCATTCTTGTGTTCTGTGCGTTTTCAGCTTTCTCTCGGCCTGCAAACGCCTTAATAGTCACGAATGCACCAAAACTTAGTTTGAACAAAAAAGGTTGGAAAACTATTCACAAACCATGAATCATCATGAAAAGGATAAATGTACTTTCCTGAGGTGCTAGTTTTAGGAAAATACTGTTAACCAATGCATTCTTGTGTTCTGTGCGTTTTCAGCTTTCTCTCGGCCTGCAAACGCCTTAATAGTCACGAATGCACCAAAACTTAGTTTGAACAAAAAAGGTTGAAAAACTATTCACAAATCATGATACCATCATAAAACAGATGAATGTAGTTTCCTGAGGTGCTAGTTTTAGGAAAACACTGTTAACCAATGCATTCTTGTGTTCTGTGCGTTTTCAGCTTTCTCTCGGTCTGCAAACGCCTTAATAGTCACGAATGCACCAAAACTTAGTTTGAACAAAAAAGGTTGGAAAACTATTCACAAACCATGATACCATCATGAAAAGGATAAATGTACTTTCCTGAGGGTCTAGTTTTAGGAAAACACTGTTAACCAATGCATTCTTGTGTTCTGTGCGTGTTCAGCTTTCTCTCGGCCTGCAAACGCCTTAATAGTCACGAATGCACCAAAACTTAGTTTGAACAAAAAATGTTGGAAAACTATTCACAAACCATGATACCATCATGAAAAGGATAAATGTACTTTCCTGAGGTGCTAGTTTGAGGAAAACACTGTTAACCAATGCATTCTTGTGTTCTGTGCGTTTTCAGCTTTCTCTCGGCCTGCAAACGCCTTAATAGTCACGAATGCAACAAAACTTAGTTTGAACAAAAAAGGTTGGAAAACTATTCACAAACCATGATACCATCATGAAAAGGATAAATGTACTTTCCTGAGGTGCTAGTTTTAGGAAAACACTGTTAACCAATGCATTCTTGTGTTCTGTGCGTTTTCAGCTTTCTCTCGGTCTGCAAACGCCTTAATAGTCACGAATGCCCCCAAACTTAGTTTGAACAAAAAAAGTTGGAAAACTATTCACAAACCATGATACCATCATGAAAAGGATAAATGTACTTTCCTGAGGGTCTAGTTTTAGGAAAACACTGTTAACCAATGCATTCTTGTGTTCTGTGCGTTTTCAGCTTTCTCTCGGCCTGCAAACGCCTTAATAGTCACGAATGCACCAAAACTTAGTTTGAACAAAAAATGTTGGAAAACTATTCACAAACCATGATACCATCATGAAAAGGATAAATGTACTTTCCTGAGGTGCTAGTTTTAGGAAAACACTGTTAACCAATGCATTCTTGTGTTCTGTGCGTTTTTAAGACTTATCTCGGCCTGAAAACGCCTTAATAGTCACGAATGCACCAAAACTTAGTTTGAACAAAAAAGGTTGGAAAACTATTCACAAACCAAGATACCATCATGAAAAGGATAAATGTACTTTCCTGAGGTGCTAGTTTTAGGAAAACACTGTTAACCAATGCATTCTTGTGTTCTGTGCGTTTTCAGCTTTCTCTCGGTCTGCAAACGCCTTAATAGTCACGAATGCACCAAAACTTAGTTTGAACAAAAAAGGTTGGAAAACTATTCACAAACCATGATACCATCATGAAAAGGATAAATGTACTTTCCTGAGGGTCTAGTTTTAGGAAAACACTGTTAACCAATGCATTCTTGTGTTCTGTGCGTTTTCAGCTTTCTCTCGGCCTGCAAACGCCTTAATAGTCACGAATGCACCAAAACTTAGTTTGAACAAAAAATGTTGGAAAACTATTCACAAACCATGATACCATCATGAAAAGGATAAATGTACTTTCCTGAGGTGCTAGTTTTAGGAAAACACTGTTAACCAATGCATTCTTGTGTTCTGTGCGTTTTTAAGACTTATCTCGGCCTGCAAACGCCTTAATAGTCACGAATGCACCAAAACTTAGTTTGAACAAAAAAGGTTGAAAAACTATTCACAAATCATGATACCATCATAAAACAGATGAATGTACTTTCCTGAGGTGCTAGTTTTAGGAAAACCCTGTTAACCAATGCATTCTTGTGTTCTGTGCGTTTTCAGCTTTCTCTCGGCCTGCAAACGCCTTAATAGTCACGAATGCACCAAAACTTAGTTTGAACAAAAAAGGTTGGAAAACTATTCACAAACCATGAATCATCATGAAAAGGATAAATGTACTTTCCTGAGGTGCTAGTTTTAGGAAAATACTGTTAACCAATGCATTCTTGTGTTCTGTGCGTTTTCAGCTTTCTCTCGGCCTGCAAACGCCTTAATAGTCACGAATGCACCAAAACTTAGTTTGAACAAAAAAGGTTGAAAAACTATTCACAAATCATGATACCATCATAAAACAGATGAATGTACTTTCCTGAGGTGCTAGTTTTAGGAAAACACTGTTAACCAATGCATTCTTGTGTTCTGTGCGTTTTCAGCTTTCTCTCGGTCTGCAAACGCCTTAATAGTCACGAATGCACCAAAACTTAGTTTGAACAAAAAAGGTTGGAAAACTATTCACAAACCATGATACCATCATGAAAAGGATAAATGTACTTTCCTGAGGGTCTAGTTTTAGGAAAACACTGTTAACCAATGCATTCTTGTGTTCTGTGCGTTTTCAGCTTTCTCTCGGCCTGCAAACGCCTTAATAGTCACGAATGCACCAAAACTTAGTTGGAACAAAAAATGTTGGAAAACTATTCACAAACCATGATACCATCATGAAAAGGATAAATGTACTTTCCTGAGGTGCTAGTTTTAGGAAAACACTGTTAACCAATGCATTCTTGTGTTCTGTGCGTTTTTAAGACTTATCTCGGCCTGAAAACGCCTTAATAGTCACGAATGCACCAAAACTTAGTTTGAACAAAAAAGGTTGGAAAACTATTCACAAACCAAGATACCATCATGAAAAGGATAAATGTACTTTCCTGAGGTGCTAGTTTTAGGAAAACACTGTTAACCAATGCATTCTTGTGTTCTGTGCGTTTTCAGCTTTCTCTCGGCCTGCAAACGCCTTAATAGTCACGAATGCACCAAAACTTAGTTTGAACAAAAAAGGTTGAAAAACTATTCACAAATCATGATACCATCATAAAACAGATGAATGTACTTTCCTGAGGTGCTAGTTTTAGGAAAACACTGTTAACCAATGCATTCTTGTGTTCTGTGCGTTTTCAGCTTTCTCTCGGTCTGCAAACGCCTTAATAGTCACGAATGCACCAAAACTTAGTTTGAACAAAAAAGGTTGGAAAACTATTCACAAACCATGATACCATCATGAAAAGGATAAATGTACTTTCCTGAGGGTCTAGTTTTAGGAAAACACTGTTAACCAATGCATTCTTGTGTTCTGTGCGTTTTCAGCTTTCTCTCGGCCTGCAAACGCCTTAATAGTCACGAATGCACCAAAACTTAGTTTGAACAAAAAAGGTTGGAAAACTATTCACAAACCATGATACCATCATGAAAACGATGAATATACCTTCCTGAGGTGCTAGTTTTAGGAAAACACTGTTAACCAATGCATTCTTGTGTTCTGTGCGTTTTCAGCTTTCTCTCGGCCTGCAAACGCCTTAATAGCCACGAATGCACCAAAACTTAGTTTGAACAAAAAAGGTTGGAAACTATTCACAAATCATGATACCATCATGAAACAGATAAATGTACTTTCCTGAGGTGCCAGTTGTAGGAAAACACTGTTAACCAATGCATTCTTGTGTTCTGTGCGTTTTTAAGCCTTCTCTCGGCCTGAAAACGCCTTAATAGTCAAGAAAGCACCAAAACTTAGTTTGAACAAAAAAGGTTGAAAAACTATTCACAAATCATGATACCATCATTAAACAGATAAATGTACTTTCCTGAGGTGCTAGTTTTAGGAAAACCCTGTTAACCAATGCATTCTTGTGTTCTGTGCGTTTTCAGCTTTCTCTCGGCCTGCAAACGCCTTAATAGTCACGAATGCACCAAAACTTAGTTTGAACAAAAAAGGTTGGAAAACTATTCACAAACCATGAATCATCATGAAAAGGATAAATGTACTTTCCTGAGGTGCTAGTTTTAGGAAAATACTGTTAACCAATGCATTCTTGTGTTCTGTGCGTTTTCAGCTTTCTCTCGGCCTGCAAACGCCTTAATAGTCACGAATGCACCAAAACTTAGTTTGAACAAAAAAGGTTGAAAAACTATTCACAAATCATGATACCATCATAAAACAGATGAATGTACTTTCCTGAGGTGCTAGTTTTAGGAAAACACTGTTAACCAATGCATTCTTGTGTTCTGTGCGTTTTCAGCTTTCTCTCGGTCTGCAAACGCCTTAATAGTCACGAATGCACCAAAACTTAGTTTGAACAAAAAAGGTTGGAAAACTAATCACAAACCATGATACCATCATGAAAAGGATAAATGTACTTTCCTGAGGGTCTAGTTTTAGGAAAACACTGTTAACCAATGCATTCTTGTGTTCTGTGCGTTTTCAGCTTTCTCTCGGCCTGCAAACGCCTTAATAGCCACGAATGCACCAAAACTTAGTTTGAACAAAAAAGGTTGGAAAACTATTCACAAACCATGATACCATCATGAAAAGGATGAATATACCTTCCTGAGGTGCTAGTTTTAGGAAAACACTGTTAACCAATGCATTCTTGTGTTCTGTGCGTTTTCAGCTTTCTCTCGGCCTGCAAACGCCTTAATAGTCACGAATGCACAAAAACTTAGTTTGAACAAAAAGGTTGGAAAACTATTCACAAAACATGATACCATCATGAAAAGGATGAATGTACTTTCCTGAGGTGCTAGTTTTAGGTCAACACTGTTAACCAATGCATTCTTGTGTTCTGTGCGTTTTCAGCTTTCTCTCGGCCTGCAAACGCCTTAATAGTCACGAATGCACCAAAACTTAGTTTGAACAAAAAAGGTTGGAAAACTATTCACAAACCATGATACCATCATGAAAAGGATGAATATACCTTCCTGAGGTGCTAGTTTTAGGAAAACACTGTTAACCAATGCATTCTTGTGTTCTGTGCGTTTTCAGCTTTCTCTCGGCCTGCAAACGCCTTAATAGTCACGAATGCACAAAAACTTAGTTTGAACAAAAAGGTTGGAAAACTATTCACAAAACATGATACCATCATGAAAAGGATGAATGTACTTTCCTGAGGTGCTAGTTTTAGGTCAACACTGTTAACCAATGCATTCTTGTGTTCTGTGCGTTTTCAGCTTTCTCTCGGCCTGCAAACGCCTTAATAGTCACGAATGCACCAAAACTTAGTTTGAACAAAAAAGGTTGGAAAACTATTCACAAACCATGATACCATCATGAAAAGGATGAATATACCTTCCTGAGGTGCTAGTTTTAGGAAAACACTGTTAACCAATGCATTCTTGTGTTCTGTGCGTTTTCAGCTTTCTCTCGGCCTGCAAACGCCTTAATAGCCACGAATGCACCAAAACTTAGTTTGAACAAAAAAGGTTGGAAAACTATTCACAAACCATGATACCATCATGAAAAGGATAAATGTACTTTCCTGAGGTGCTAGTTTTAGGAAAACACTGTTAACCAATGCATTCTTGTGTTCTGTGCGTTTTCAGCTTTCTCTCGGCCTGCAAACAACTTAATAGTCACGAATGCACCAAAACTTAGTTGGAACAAAAAATGTTGGAAAACTATTCACAAACCATGATACCATCATGAAAAGGATAAATGTACTTTCCTGAGGTGCTAGTTTTAGGAAAACACTGTTAACCAATGCATTCTTGTGTTCTGTGCGTTTTCAGCTTTCTCTCGGCCTGCAAACGCCTTAATAGTCACGAATGCACCAAAACTTAGTTTGAACAAAAAAGGTTGAAAAACTATTCACAAATCATGATACCATCATAAAACAGATGAATGTACTTTCCTGAGGTGCAAGTTTTAGGAAAACACTGTTAACCAATGCATTCTTGTGTTCTGTGCGTTTTTAAGCCTTCTCTCGGCCTGAAAACGCCTTAATAGTCAAGAAAGCACCAACACTTAGTTTGAACAAAAAATGTTGGAAAACTATTCACAAACCATGATACCCATCATGAAAAGGATAAATGTACTTTCCTGAGGTGCTAGTTTGAGGAAAACACTGTTAACCAATGCATTCTTGTGTTCTGTGCGTTTTCAGCTTTCTCTCGGCCTGCAAACGCCGTAATAGTCACGAATGCACCAAAACTTAGTTTGAACAAAAAAGGTTGGAAAACTATTCACAAACCATGATACCATCATGAAAAGGACAAATGTACTTTCCTGAGGGTCTAGTTTTAGGAAAACACTGTTAACCAATGCATTCTTGTGTTCTGTGCGTTTTCAGCTTTCTCTCGGCCTGCAAACGCCTTAATAGTCACGAATGCACCAAAACTTAGTTTGAACAAAAAAGGTTGGAAAACTATTCACAAACCATGATACCATCATGAAAACGACGAATATACCTTCCTGAGGTGCTAGTTTTAGGAAAACACTGTTAACCAATGCATTCTTGTGTTCTGTGCGTTTTCAGCTTTCTCTCGGCCTGCAAACGCCTTAATAGCCACGAATGCACCAAAACTTAGTTTGAACAAAAAAGGTTGGAAAACTATTCACAAATCATGATACCATCATGAAACAGATAAATGTACTTTCCTGAGGTGCTAGTTGTAGGAAAACACTGTTAACCAATGCATTCTTGTGTTCTGTGCGTTTTTAAGCCTTCTCTCGGCCTGAAAACGCCTTAATAGTCAAGAAAGCACCAAAACTTAGTTTGAACAAAAAAGGTTGAAAAACTATTCACAAATCATGATACCATCATTAAACAGATAAATGTACTTTCCTGAGGTGCTAGTTTTAGGAAAACCCTGTTAACCAATGCATTCTTGTGTTCTGTGCGTTTTCAGCTTTCTCTCGGCCTGCAAACGCCTTAATAGTCACGAATGCACCAAAACTTAGTTTGAACAAAAAAGGTTGGAAAACTATTCACAAACCATGAATCATCATGAAAAGGATAAATGTACTTTCCTGAGGTGCTAGTTTTAGGAAAATACTGTTAACCAATGCATTCTTGTGTTCTGTGCGTTTTCAGCTTTCTCTCGGCCTGCAAACGCCTTAATAGTCACGAATGCACCAAAACTTAGTTTGAACAAAAAAGGTTGAAAAACTATTCACAAATCATGATACCATCATGAAACAGATGAATGTACTTTCCTGAGGTGCTAGTTTTAGGAAAACACTGTTAACCAATGCATTCTTGTGTTCTGTGCGTTTTCAGCTTTCTCTCGGTCTGCAAACGCCTTAATAGTCACGAATGCACCAAAACTTAGTTTGAACAAAAAAGGTTGGAAAACTAATCACAAACCATGATACCATCATGAAAAGGATAAATGTACTTTCCTGAGGGTCTAGTTTTAGGAAAACACTGTTAACCAATGCATTCTTCTGTTCTGTGCGTTTTCAGCTTTCTCTCGGCCTGCAAACGCCTTAATAGCCACGAATGCACCAAAACTTAGTTTGAACAAAAAAGGTTGGAAAACTATTCACAAATCATGATACCATCATAAAACAGATAAATGTACTTTCCTGAGGTGCTAGTTTTAGGAAAACACTGTTAACCAATGCATTCTTGTGTTCTGTGCGTTTTCAGCTTTCTCTCGGCCTGCAAACGCCTTAATAGTCACGAATGCACCAAAACTTAGTTTGAACAAAAAAGGTTGGAAAACTATTCACAAACCATGATACCATCATGAAAAGGATGAATATACCTTCCTGAGGTGCTAGTTTTAGGAAAACACTGTTAACCAATGCATTCTTGTGTTCTGTGCGTTTTCAGCTTTCTCTCGGCCTGCAAACGCCTTAATAGTCACGAATGCACAAAAACTTAGTTTGAACAAAAAGGTTGGAAAACTATTCACAAAACATGATACCATCATGAAAAGGATGAATGTACTTTCCTGAGGTGCTAGTTTTAGGTCAACACTGTTAACCAATGCATTCTTGTGTTCTGTGCGTTTTCAGCTTTCTCTCGGCCTGCAAACGCCTTAATAGTCACGAATGCACCAAAACTTAGTTTGAACAAAAAAGGTTGGAAAACTATTCACAAACCATGATACCATCATGAAAAGGATGAATATACCTTCCTGAGGTGCTAGTTTTAGGAAAACACTGTTTACCAATGCATTCTTGTGCTCTGTGCGTTTTCAGCTTTCTCTCGGCCTGCAAACGCCTTAATAGCCACGAATGCACCAAAACTTAGTTTGAACAAAAAATGTTGGAAAACTATTCACAAATCATGATACCATCATAAAACAGATAAATGTACTTTCCTGAGGTGCTAGTTTTAGGAAAACACTGTTAACCAATGCATTCTTGTGTTCTGTGCGTTTTCAGCTTTCTCTCGGCCTGCAAACGCCTTAATAGTCACGAATGCACAAAAACTTAGTTTGAACAAAAAGGTTGGAAAACTATTCACAAAACATGATACCATCATGAAAAGGATGAATGTACTTTCCTGAGGTGCTAGTTTTAGGTCAACACTGTTAACCAATGCATTCTTGTGTTCTGTGCGTTTTCAGCTTTCTCTCGGCCTGCAAACGCCTTAATAGTCACGAATGCACCAAAACTTAGTTTGAACAAAAAAGGTTGGAAAACTATTCACAAACCATGATACCATCATGAAAAGGATGAATATACCTTCCTGAGGTGCTAGTTTTAGGAAAACACTGTTAACCAATGCATTCTTGTGTTCTGTGCGTTTTCAGCTTTCTCTCGGCCTGCAAACGCCTTAATAGCCACGAATGCACCAAAACTTAGTTTGAACAAAAAAGGTTGGAAAACTATTCACAAACCATGATACCATCATGAAAAGGATAAATGTACTTTCCTGAGGTGCTAGTTTTAGGAAAACACTGTTAACCAATGCATTCTTGTGTTCTGTGCGTTTTCAGCTTTCTCTCGGCCTGCAAACAACTTAATAGTCACGAATGCACCAAAACTTAGTTGGAACAAAAAATGTTGGAAAACTATTCACAAACCATGATACCATCATGAAAAGGATAAATGTACTTTCCTGAGGTGCTAGTTTTAGGAAAACACTGTTAACCAATGCATTCTTGTGTTCTGTGCGTTTTCAGCTTTCTCTCGGCCTGCAAACGCCTTAATAGTCACGAATGCACCAAAACTTAGTTTGAACAAAAAAGGTTGAAAAACTATTCACAAATCATGATACCATCATAAAACAGATGAATGTACTTTCCTGAGGTGCAAGTTTTAGGAAAACACTGTTAACCAATGCATTCTTGTGTTCTGTGCGTTTTTAAGCCTTCTCTCGGCCTGAAAACGCCTTAATAGTCAAGAAAGCACCAACACTTAGTTTGAACAAAAAATGTTGGAAAACTATTCACAAACCATGATACCCATCATGAAAAGGATAAATGTACTTTCCTGAGGTGCTAGTTTGAGGAAAACACTGTTAACCAATGCATTCTTGTGTTCTGTGCGTTTTCAGCTTTCTCTCGGCCTGCAAACGCCGTAATAGTCACGAATGCACCAAAACTTAGTTTGAACAAAAAAGGTTGGAAAACTATTCACAAACCATGATACCATCATGAAAAGGATAAATGTACTTTCCTGAGGGTCTAGTTTTAGGAAAACACTGTTAACCAATGCATTCTTGTGTTCTGTGCGTTTTCAGCTTTCTCTCGGCCTGCAAACGCCTTAATAGTCACGAATGCACCAAAACTTAGTTGGAACAAAAAATGTTGGAAAACTATTCACAAACCATGATACCATCATGAAAAGGATAAATGTACTTTCCTGAGGTGCTAGTTTTAGGAAAACACTGTTAACCAATGCATTCTTGTGTTCTGTGCGTTTTTAAGACTTATCTCGGCCTGAAAACGCCTTAATAGTCACGAATGCACCAAAACTTAGTTTGAACAAAAAAGGTTGGAAAACTATTCACAAACCAAGATACCATCATGAAAAGGATAAATGTACTTTCCTGAGGTGCTAGTTTTAGGAAAACACTGTTAACCAATGCATTCTTGTGTTCTGTGCGTTTTCAGCTTTCTCTCGGCCTGCAAACGCCTTAATAGTCACGAATGCACCAAAACTTAGTTTGAACAAAAAAGGTTGAAAAACTATTCACAAATCATGATACCATCATAAAACAGATGAATGTACTTTCCTGAGGTGCTAGTTTTAGGAAAACACTGTTAACCAATGCATTCTTGTGTTCTGTGCGTTTTCAGCTTTCTCTCGGTCTGCAAACGCCTTAATAGTCACGAATGCACCAAAACTTAGTTTGAACAAAAAAGGTTGGAAAACTATTCACAAACCATGATACCATCATGAAAAGGATAAATGTACTTTCCTGAGGTGCTAGTTTTAGGAAAACACTGTTAACCAATGCATTCTTGTGTTCTGTGCGTTTTTAAGACTTATCTCGGCCTGAAAACGCCTTAATAGTCAAGAAAGCACCAAAACTTAGTTTGAACAAAAAAGGTTGTAAAACTATTCACAAATCATGATACCATCATTAAACAGATAAATGTACTTTCCTGAGGTGCTAGTTTTAGGAAAACCCTGTTAACCAATGCATTCTTGTGTTCTGTGCGTTTTCAGCTTTCTCTCGGCCTGCAAACGCCTTAATAGTCACGAATGCACCAAAACTTAGTTTGAACAAAAAAGGTTGGAAAACTATTCACAAACCATGAATCATCATGAAAAGGATAAATGTACTTTCCTGAGGTGCTAGTTTTAGGAAAATACTGTTAACCAATGCATTCTTGTGTTCTGTGCGTTTTCAGCTTTCTCTCGGCCTGCAAACACCTTAATAGTCACGAATGCACCAAAACTTAGTTTGAACAAAAAAGGTTGAAAAACTATTCACAAATCATGATACCATCATAAAACAGATGAATGTACTTTCCTGAGGTGCTAGTTTTAGGAAAACACTGTTAACCAATGCATTCTTGTGTTCTGTGCGTTTTCAGCTTTCTCTCGGTCTGCAAACGCCTTAATAGTCACGAATGCACCAAAACTTAGTTTGAACAAAAAAGGTTGGAAAACTAATCACAAACCATGATACCATCATGAAAAGGATAAATGTACTTTCCTGAGGGTCTAGTTTTAGGAAAACACTGTTAACCAATGCATTCTTGTGTTCTGTGCGTTTTCAGCTTTCTCTCGGCCTGCAAACGCCTTAATAGCCACGAATGCACCAAAACTTAGTTTGAACAAAAAAGGTTGGAAAACTATTCACAAATCATGATACCATCATAAAACAGATAAATGTACTTTCCTGAGGTGCTAGTTTTAGGAAAACACTGTTAACCAATGCATTCTTGTGTTCTGTGCGTTTTCAGCTTTCTCTCGGCCTGCAAACGCCTTAATAGTCACGAATGCACCAAAACTTAGTTTGAACAAAAAAGGTTGGAAAACTATTCACAAACCATGATACCATCATGAAAAGGATGAATATACCTTCCTGAGGTGCTAGTTTTAGGAAAACACTGTTAACCAATGCATTCTTGTGTTCTGTGCGTTTTCAGCTTTCTCTCGGTCTGCAAACGCCTTAATAGTCACGAATGCACCAAAACTTAGTTTGAACAAAAAAGGTTGAAAAACTATTCACAAATCATGATACCATCATAAAACAGATGAATGTACTTTCCTGAGGTGCAAGTTTTAGGAAAACACTGTTAACCAATGCATTCTTGTGTTCTGTGCGTTTTTAAGCCTTCTCTCGGCCTGAAAACGCCTTAATAGTCAAGAAAGCACCAAAACTTAGTTTGAACAAAAAAGGTTGGAAAACTATTCACAAACCATGAATCATCATGAAAAGGATAAATGTACTTTCCTGAGGTGCTAGTTTTAGGAAAATACTGTTAACCAATGCATTCTTCTGTTCTGTGCGTTTTCAGCTTTCTCTCGGCCTGCAAACGCCGTAATAGTCACGAATGCACCAAAACTTAGTTTGAACAAAAAAGGTTGGAAAACTATTCACAAACCATGATACCATCATGAAAAGGATAAATGTACTTTCCTGAGGGTCTAGTTTTAGGAAAACACTGTTAACCAATGCATTCTTGTGTTCTGTGCGTTTTCAGCTTTCTCTCGGCCTGCAAACGCCTTAATAGTCACGAATGCACCAAAACTTAGTTGGAACAAAAAATGTTGGAAAACTATTCACAAACCATGATACCATCATGAAAAGGATAAATGTACTTTCCTGAGGTGCTAGTTTTAGGAAAACACTGTTAACCAATGCATTCTTGTGTTCTGTGCGTTTTTAAGACTTATCTCGGCCTGAAAACGCCTTAATAGTCACGAATGCACCAAAACTTAGTTTGAACAAAAAAGGTTGGAAAACTATTCACAAACCAAGATACCATCATGAAAAGGATAAATGTACTTTCCTGAGGTGCTAGTTTTAGGAAAACACTGTTAACCAATGCATTCTTGTGTTCTGTGCGTTTTCAGCTTTCTCTCGGCCTGCAAACGCCTTAATCGTCACGAATGCACCAAAACTTAGTTTGAACAAAAAAGGTTGAAAAACTATTCACAAATCATGATACCATCATAAAACAGATGAATGTACTTTCCTGAGGTGCTAGTTTTAGGAAAACACTGTTAACCAATGCATTCTTGTGTTCTGTGCGTTTTCAGCTTTCTCTCGGTCTGCAAACGCCTTAATAGTCACGAATGCACCAAAACTTAGTTTGAACAAAAAAGGTTGGAAAACTATTCACAAACCATGATACCATCATGAAAAGGATAAATGTACTTTCCTGAGGGTCTAGTTTTAGGAAAACACTGTTAACCAATGCATTCTTGTGTTCTGTGCGTTTTCAGCTTTCTCTCGGCCTGCAAACGCCTTAATAGTCACGAATGCACCAAAACTTAGTTTGAACAAAAAAGGTTGGAAAACTATTCACAAACCATGATACCATCATGAAAACGATGAATATACCTTCCTGAGGTGCTAGTTTTAGGAAAACACTGTTAACCAATGCATTCTTGTGTTCTGTGCGTTTTCAGCTTTCTCTCGGCCTGCAAACGCCTTAATAGCCACGAATGCACCAAAACTTAGTTTGAACAAAAAAGGTTGGAAAACTATTCACAAATCATGATACCATCATGAAACAGATAAATGTACTTTCCTGAGGTGCTAGTTGTAGGAAAACACTGTTAACCAATGCATTCTTGTGTTCTGTGCGTTTTTAAGCCTTCTCTCGGCCTGAAAACGCCTTAATAGTCAAGAAAGCACCAAAACTTAGTTTGAACAAAAAAGGTTGAAAAACTATTCACAAATCATGATACCATCATTAAACAGATAAATGTACTTTCCTGAGGTGCTAGTTTTAGGAAAACCCTGTTAACCAATGCATTCTTGTGTTCTGTGCGTTTTCAGCTTTCTCTCGGCCTGCAAACGCCTTAATAGTCACGAATGCACCAAAACTTAGTTTGAACAAAAAAGGTTGGAAAACTATTCACAAACCATGAATCATCATGAAAAGGATAAATGTACTTTCCTGAGGTGCTAGTTTTAGGAAAATACTGTTAACCAATGCATTCTTGTGTTCTGTGCGTTTTCAGCTTTCTCTCGGCCTGCAAACGCCGTAATAGTCACGAATGCACCAAAACTTAGTTTGAACAAAAAAGGTTGGAAAACTATTCACAAACCATGATACCATCATGAAAAGGATAAATGTACTTTCCTGAGGGTCTAGTTTTAGGAAAACACTGTTAACCAATGCATTCTTGTGTTCTGTGCGTTTTCAGCTTTCTCTCGGCCTGCAAACGCCTTAATAGTCACGAATGCACCAAAACTTAGTTGGAACAAAAAATGTTGGAAAACTATTCACAAACCATGATACCATCATGAAAAGGATAAATGTACTTTCCTGAGGTGCTAGTTTTAGGAAAACACTGTTAACCAATGCATTCTTGTGTTCTGTGCGTTTTTAATACTTATCTCGGCCTGAAAACGCCTTAATAGTCACGAATGCACCAAAACTTAGTTTGAACAAAAAAGGTTGGAAAACTATTCACAAACCAAGATACCATCATGAAAAGGATAAATGTACTTTCCTGAGGTGCTAGTTTTAGGAAAACACTGTTAACCAATGCATTCTTGTGTTCTGTGCGTTTTCAGCTTTCTCTCGGCCTGCAAACGCCTTAATAGTCACGAATGCACCAAAACTTAGTTTGAACAAAAAAGGTTGAAAAACTATTCACAAATCATGATACCATCATAAAACAGATGAATGTACTTTCCTGAGGTGCTAGTTGTAGGAAAACACTGTTAACCAATGCATTCTTGTGTTCTGTGCGTTTTCAGCTTTCTCTCGGTCTGCAAACGCCTTAATAGTCACGAATGCACCAAAACTTAGTTTGAACAAAAAAGGTTGGAAAACTATTCACAAACCATGATACCATCATGAAAAGGATAAATGTACTTTCCTGAGGGTCTAGTTTTAGGAAAACACTGTTAACCAATGCATTCTTGTGTTCTGTGCGTTTTCAGCTTTCTCTCGGCCTGCAAACGCCTTAATAGTCACGAATGCACCAAAACTTAGTTTGAACAAAAAAGGTTGGAAAACTATTCACAAACCATGATACCATCATGAAACAGATAAATGTACTTTCCTGAGGTGCTAGTTGTAGGAAAACACTGTTAACCAATGCATTCTTGTGTTCTGTGCGTTTTTAAGCCTTCTCTCGGCCTGAAAACGCCTTAATAGTCAAGAAAGCACCAAAACTTAGTTTGAACAAAAAAGGTTGAAAAACTATTCACAAATCATGATACCATCATTAAACAGATAAATGTACTTTCCTGAGGTGCTAGTTTTAGGAAAACACTGTTAACCAATGCATTCTTGTGTTCTGTGCGTTTTCAGCTTTCTCTCGGCCTGCAAACGCCTTAATAGTCACGAATGCACCAAAACTTAGTTTGAACAAAAAAGGTTGGAAAACTATTCACAAACCATGAATCATCATGAAAAGGATAAATGTACTTTCCTGAGGTGCTAGTTTTAGGAAAATACTGTTAACCAATGCATTCTTGTGTTCTGTGCGTTTTCAGCTTTCTCTCGGCCTGCAAACGCCTTAATAGTCACGAATGCACCAAAACTTAGTTTGAACAAAAAAGGTTGAAAAACTATTCACAAATCATGATACCATCATAAAACAGATGAATGTACTTTCCTGAGGTGCTAGTTTTAGGAAAACACTGTTAACCAATGCATTCTTGTGTTCTGTGCGTTTTCAGCTTTCTCTCGGTCTGCAAACGCCTTAATAGTCACGAATGCACCAAAACTTAGTTTGAACAAAAAAGGTTGGAAAACTTATCACAAACCATGATACCATCATGAAAAGGATAAATGTACTTTCCTGAGGGTCTAGTTTTAGGAAAACACTGTTAACCAATGCATTCTTGTGTTCTGTGCGTTTTCAGCTTTCTCTCGGCCTGCAAACGCCTTAATAGCCACGAATGCACCAAAACTTAGTTTGAACAAAAAAGGTTGGAAAACTATTCACAAATCATGATACCATCATAAAACAGATAAATGTACTTTCCTGAGGTGCTAGTTTTAGGAAAACACTGTTAACCAATGCATTCTTGTGTTCTGTGCGTTTTCAGCTTTCTCTCGGCCTGCAAACGCCTTAATAGTCACGAATGCACCAAAACTTAGTTTGAACAAAAAAGGTTGGAAAACTATTCACAAACCATGATACCATCATGAAAAGGATGAATATACCTTCCTGAGGTGCTAGTTTTAGGAAAACCCTGTTAACCAATGCATTCTTGTGTTCTGTGCGTTTTCAGCTTTCTCTCGGCCTGCAAACGCCTTAATAGTCACGAATGCACCAAAACTTAGTTTGAACAAAAAAGGTTGGAAAACTATTCACAAACCATGATACCATCATGAAAAGGATAAATGTACTTTCCTGAGGTGCTAGTTTTAGGAAAACACTGTTAACCAATGCATTCTTGTGTTCTGTGCGTTTTTAAGACTTATCTCGGCCTGAAAACGCCTTAATAGTCAAGAAAGCACCAAAACTTAGTTTGAACAAAAAAGGTTGTAAAACTATTCACAAATCATGATACCATCATTAAACAGATAAATGTACTTTCCTGAGGTGCTAGTTTTAGGAAAACCCTGTTAACCAATGCATTCTTGTGTTCTGTGCGTTTTCAGCTTTCTCTCGGCCTGCAAACGCCTTAATAGTCACGAATGCACCAAAACTTAGTTTGAACAAAAAAGGTTGGAAAACTATTCACAAACCATGAATCATCATGAAAAGGATAAATGTACTTTCCTGAGGTGCTAGTTTTAGGAAAATACTGTTAACCAATGCATTCTTGTGTTCTGTGCGTTTTCAGCTTTCTCTCGGCCTGCAAACGCCGTAATAGTCACGAATGCACCAAAACTTAGTTTGAACAAAAAAGGTTGGAAAACTATTCACAAACCATGATACCATCATGAAAAGGATAAATGTACTTTCCTGAGGGTCTAGTTTTAGGAAAACACTGTTAACCAATGCATTCTTGTGTTCTGTGCGTTTTCAGCTTTCTCTCGGCCTGCAAACGCCTTAATAGTCACGAATGCACCAAAACTTAGTTGGAACAAAAAATGTTGGAAAACTATTCACAAACCATGATACCATCATGAAAAGGATAAATGTACTTTCCTGAGGTGCTAGTTTTAGGAAAACACTGTTAACCAATGCATTCTTGTGTTCTGTGCGTTTTTAAGACTTATCTCGGCCTGAAAACGCCTTAATAGTCACGAATGCACCAAAACTTAGTTTGAACAAAAAAGGTTGGAAAACTATTCACAAACCAAGATACCATCATGAAAAGGATAAATGTACTTTCCTGAGGTGCTAGTTTTAGGAAAACACTGTTAACCAATGCATTCTTGTGTTCTGTGCGTTTTCAGCTTTCTCTCGGCCTGCAAACGCCTTAATAGTCACGAATGCACCAAAACTTAGTTTGAACAAAAAAGGTTGAAAAACTATTCACAAATCATGATACCATCATAAAACAGATGAATGTACTTTCCTGAGGTGCTAGTTGTAGGAAAACACTGTTAACCAATGCATTCTTGTGTTCTGTGCGTTTTCAGCTTTCTCTCGGTCTGCAAACGCCTTAATAGTCACGAATGCACCAAAACTTAGTTTGAACAAAAAAGGTTGGAAAACTATTCACAAACCATGATACCATCATGAAAAGGATAAATGTACTTTCCTGAGGGTCTAGTTTTAGGAAAACACTGTTAACCAATGCATTCTTGTGTTCTGTGCGTTTTCAGCTTTCTCTCGGCCTGCAAACGCCTTAATAGTCACGAATGCACCAAAACTTAGTTTGAACAAAAAAGGTTGGAAAACTATTCACAAACCATGATACCATCATGAAACAGATAAATGTACTTTCCTGAGGTGCTAGTTGTAGGAAAACACTGTTAACCAATGCATTCTTGTGTTCTGTGCGTTTTTAAGCCTTCTCTCGGCCTGAAAACGCCTTAATAGTCAAGAAAGCACCAAAACTTAGTTTGAACAAAAAAGGTTGAAAAACTATTCACAAATCATGATACCATCATTAAACAGATAAATGTACTTTCCTGAGGTGCTAGTTTTAGGAAAACCCTGTTAACCAATGCATTCTTGTGTTCTGTGCGTTTTCAGCTTTCTCTCGGCCTGCAAACGCCTTAATAGTCACGAATGCACCAAAACTTAGTTTGAACAAAAAAGGTTGGAAAACTATTCACAAACCATGAATCATCATGAAAAGGATAAATGTACTTTCCTGAGGTGCTAGTTTTAGGAAAATACTGTTAACCAATGCATTCTTGTGTTCTGTGCGTTTTCAGCTTTCTCTCGGCCTGCAAACGCCTTAATAGTCACGAATGCACCAAAACTTAGTTTGAACAAAAAAGGTTGAAAAACTATTCACAAATCATGATACCATCATAAAACAGATGAATGTACTTTCCTGAGGTGCTAGTTTTAGGAAAACACTGTTAACCAATGCATTCTTGTGTTCTGTGCGTTTTCAGCTTTCTCTCGGTCTGCAAACGCCTTAATAGTCACGAATGCACCAAAACTTAGTTTGAACAAAAAAGGTTGGAAAACTTATCACAAACCATGATACCATCATGAAAAGGATAAATGTACTTTCCTGAGGGTCTAGTTTTAGGAAAACACTGTTAACCAATGCATTCTTGTGTTCTGTGCGTTTTCAGCTTTCTCTCGGCCTGCAAACGCCTTAATAGCCACGAATGCACCAAAACTTAGTTTGAACAAAAAAGGTTGGAAAACTATTCACAAATCATGATACCATCATAAAACAGATAAATGTACTTTCCTGAGGTGCTAGTTTTAGGAAAACACTGTTAACCAATGCATTCTTGTGTTCTGTGCGTTTTCAGCTTTCTCTCGGCCTGCAAACGCCTTAATAGTCACGAATGCACCAAAACTTAGTTTGAACAAAAAAGGTTGGAAAACTATTCACAAACCATGATACCATCATGAAAAGGATGAATATACCTTCCTGAGGTGCTAGTTTTAGGAAAACACTGTTAACCAATGCATTCTTGTGTTCTGTGCGTTTTCAGCTTTCTCTCGGCCTGCAAACGCCTTAATAGTCACGAATGCACAAAAACTTAGTTTGAACAAAAAGGTTGGAAAACTATTCACAAAACATGATACCATCATGAAAAGGATGAATGTACTTTCCTGAGGTGCTAGTTTTAGGTCAACACTGTTAACCAATGCATTCTTGTGTTCTGTGCGTTTTCAGCTTTCTCTCGGCCTGCAAACGCCTTAATAGTCACGAATGCACCAAAACTTAGTTTGAACAAAAAAGGTTGGAAAACTATTCACAAACCATGATACCATCATGAAAAGGATGAATATACCTTCCTGAGGTGCTAGTTTTAGGAAAACACTGTTAACCAATGCATTCTTGTGTTCTGTGCGTTTTCAGCTTTCTCTCGGCCTGCAAACGCCTTAATAGCCACGAATGCACCAAAACTTAGTTTGAACAAAAAAGGTTGGAAAACTATTCACAAACCATGATACCATCATGAAAAGGATAAATGTACTTTCCTGAGGGTCTAGTTTTAGGAAAACACTGTTAACCAATGCATTCTTGTGTTCTGTGCGTTTTCAGCTTTCTCTCGGCCTGCAAACGCCTTAATAGCCACGAATGCACCAAAACTTAGTTTGAACAAAAAAGGTTGGAAAACTATTCACAAATCATGATACCATCATAAAACAGATAAATGTACTTTCCTGAGGTGCTAGTTTTAGGAAAACACTGTTAACCAATGCATTCTTGTGTTCTGTGCGTTTTCAGCTTTCTCTCGGCCTGCAAACGCCTTAATAGTCACGAATGCACCAAAACTTAGTTTGAACAAAAAAGGTTGGAAAACTATTCACAAACCATGATACCATCATGAAAAGGATGAATATACCTTCCTGAGGTGCTAGTTTTAGGAAAACCCTGTTAACCAATGCATTCTTGTGTTCTGTGCGTTTTCAGCTTTCTCTCGGCCTGCAAACGCCTTAATAGTCACGAATGCACCAAAACTTAGTTTGAACAAAAAAGGTTGGAAAACTATTCACAAACCATGATACCATCATGAAAAGGATAAATGTACTTTCCTGAGGTGCTAGTTTTAGGAAAACACTGTTAACCAATGCATTCTTGTGTTCTGTGCGTTTTTAAGACTTATCTCGGCCTGAAAACGCCTTAATAGTCAAGAAAGCACCAAAACTTAGTTTGAACAAAAAAGGTTGTAAAACTATTCACAAATCATGATACCATCATTAAACAGATAAATGTACTTTCCTGAGGTGCTAGTTTTAGGAAAACCCTGTTAACCAATGCATTCTTGTGTTCTGTGCGTTTTCAGCTTTCTCTCGGCCTGCAAACGCCTTAATAGTCACGAATGCACCAAAACTTAGTTTGAACAAAAAAGGTTGGAAAACTATTCACAAACCATGAATCATCATGAAAAGGATAAATGTACTTTCCTGAGGTGCTAGTTTTAGGAAAATACTGTTAACCAATGCATTCTTGTGTTCTGTGCGTTTTCAGCTTTCTCTCGGCCTGCAAACGCCGTAATAGTCACGAATGCACCAAAACTTAGTTTGAACAAAAAAGGTTGGAAAACTATTCACAAACCATGATACCATCATGAAAAGGATAAATGTACTTTCCTGAGGGTCTAGTTTTAGGAAAACACTGTTAACCAATGCATTCTTGTGTTCTGTGCGTTTTCAGCTTTCTCTCGGCCTGCAAACGCCTTAATAGTCACGAATGCACCAAAACTTAGTTGGAACAAAAAATGTTGGAAAACTATTCACAAACCATGATACCATCATGAAAAGGATAAATGTACTTTCCTGAGGTGCTAGTTTTAGGAAAACACTGTTAACCAATGCATTCTTGTGTTCTGTGCGTTTTTAAGACTTATCTCGGCCTGAAAACGCCTTAATAGTCACGAATGCACCAAAACTTAGTTTGAACAAAAAAGGTTGGAAAACTATTCACAAACCAAGATACCATCATGAAAAGGATAAATGTACTTTCCTGAGGTGCTAGTTTTAGGAAAACACTGTTAACCAATGCATTCTTGTGTTCTGTGCGTTTTCAGCTTTCTCTCGGCCTGCAAACGCCTTAATAGTCACGAATGCACCAAAACTTAGTTTGAACAAAAAAGGTTGAAAAACTATTCACAAATCATGATACCATCATAAAACAGATGAATGTACTTTCCTGAGGTGCTAGTTGTAGGAAAACACTGTTAACCAATGCATTCTTGTGTTCTGTGCGTTTTCAGCTTTCTCTCGGTCTGCAAACGCCTTAATAGTCACGAATGCACCAAAACTTAGTTTGAACAAAAAAGGTTGGAAAACTATTCACAAACCATGATACCATCATGAAAAGGATAAATGTACTTTCCTGAGGGTCTAGTTTTAGGAAAACACTGTTAACCAATGCATTCTTGTGTTCTGTGCGTTTTCAGCTTTCTCTCGGCCTGCAAACGCCTTAATAGTCACGAATGCACCAAAACTTAGTTTGAACAAAAAAGGTTGGAAAACTATTCACAAACCATGATACCATCATGAAACAGATAAATGTACTTTCCTGAGGTGCTAGTTGTAGGAAAACACTGTTAACCAATGCATTCTTGTGTTCTGTGCGTTTTTAAGCCTTCTCTCGGCCTGAAAACGCCTTAATAGTCAAGAAAGCACCAAAACTTAGTTTGAACAAAAAAGGTTGAAAAACTATTCACAAATCATGATACCATCATTAAACAGATAAATGTACTTTCCTGAGGTGCTAGTTTTAGGAAAACCCTGTTAACCAATGCATTCTTGTGTTCTGTGCGTTTTCAGCTTTCTCTCGGCCTGCAAACGCCTTAATAGTCACGAATGCACCAAAACTTAGTTTGAACAAAAAAGGTTGGAAAACTATTCACAAACCATGAATCATCATGAAAAGGATAAATGTACTTTCCTGAGGTGCTAGTTTTAGGAAAATACTGTTAACCAATGCATTCTTGTGTTCTGTGCGTTTTCAGCTTTCTCTCGGCCTGCAAACGCCTTAATAGTCACGAATGCACCAAAACTTAGTTTGAACAAAAAAGGTTGAAAAACTATTCACAAATCATGATACCATCATAAAACAGATGAATGTACTTTCCTGAGGTGCTAGTTTTAGGAAAACACTGTTAACCAATGCATTCTTGTGTTCTGTGCGTTTTCAGCTTTCTCTCGGTCTGCAAACGCCTTAATAGTCACGAATGCACCAAAACTTAGTTTGAACAAAAAAGGTTGGAAAACTTATCACAAACCATGATACCATCATGAAAAGGATAAATGTACTTTCCTGAGGGTCTAGTTTTAGGAAAACACTGTTAACCAATGCATTCTTGTGTTCTGTGCGTTTTCAGCTTTCTCTCGGCCTGCAAACGCCTTAATAGCCACGAATGCACCAAAACTTAGTTTGAACAAAAAAGGTTGGAAAACTATTCACAAATCATGATACCATCATAAAACAGATAAATGTACTTTCCTGAGGTGCTAGTTTTAGGAAAACACTGTTAACCAATGCATTCTTGTGTTCTGTGCGTTTTCAGCTTTCTCTCGGCCTGCAAACGCCTTAATAGTCACGAATGCACCAAAACTTAGTTTGAACAAAAAAGGTTGGAAAACTATTCACAAACCATGATACCATCATGAAAAGGATGAATATACCTTCCTGAGGTGCTAGTTTTAGGAAAACACTGTTAACCAATGCATTCTTGTGTTCTGTGCGTTTTCAGCTTTCTCTCGGCCTGCAAACGCCTTAATAGTCACGAATGCACAAAAACTTAGTTTGAACAAAAAGGTTGGAAAACTATTCACAAAACATGATACCATCATGAAAAGGATGAATGTACTTTCCTGAGGTGCTAGTTTTAGGTCAACACTGTTAACCAATGCATTCTTGTGTTCTGTGCGTTTTCAGCTTTCTCTCGGCCTGCAAACGCCTTAATAGTCACGAATGCACCAAAACTTAGTTTGAACAAAAAAGGTTGGAAAACTATTCACAAACCATGATACCATCATGAAAAGGATGAATATACCTTCCTGAGGTGCTAGTTTTAGGAAAACACTGTTAACCAATGCATTCTTGTGTTCTGTGCGTTTTCAGCTTTCTCTCGGCCTGCAAACGCCTTAATAGCCACGAATGCACCAAAACTTAGTTTGAACAAAAAAGGTTGGAAAACTATTCACAAACCATGATACCATCATGAAAAGGATAAATGTACTTTCCTGAGGGTCTAGTTTTAGGAAAACACTGTTAACCAATGCATTCTTGTGTTCTGTGCGTTTTCAGCTTTCTCTCGGCCTGCAAACGCCTTAATAGCCACGAATGCACCAAAACTTAGTTTGAACAAAAAAGGTTGGAAAACTATTCACAAATCATGATACCATCATAAAACAGATAAATGTACTTTCCTGAGGTGCTAGTTTTAGGAAAACACTGTTAACCAATGCATTCTTGTGTTCTGTGCGTTTTCAGCTTTCTCTCGGCCTGCAAACGCCTTAATAGTCACGAATGCACCAAAACTTAGTTTGAACAAAAAAGGTTGGAAAACTATTCACAAACCATGATACCATCATGAAAAGGATGAATATACCTTCCTGAGGTGCTAGTTTTAGGAAAACCCTGTTAACCAATGCATTCTTGTGTTCTGTGCGTTTTCAGCTTTCTCTCGGCCTGCAAACGCCTTAATAGTCACGAATGCACCAAAACTTAGTTTGAACAAAAAAGGTTGGAAAACTATTCACAAACCATGATACCATCATGAAAAGGATAAATGTACTTTCCTGAGGTGCTAGTTTTAGGAAAACACTGTTAACCAATGCATTCTTGTGTTCTGTGCGTTTTTAAGACTTATCTCGGCCTGAAAACGCCTTAATAGTCAAGAAAGCACCAAAACTTAGTTTGAACAAAAAAGGTTGTAAAACTATTCACAAATCATGATACCATCATTAAACAGATAAATGTACTTTCCTGAGGTGCTAGTTTTAGGAAAACCCTGTTAACCAATGCATTCTTGTGTTCTGTGCGTTTTCAGCTTTCTCTCGGCCTGCAAACGCCTTAATAGTCACGAATGCACCAAAACTTAGTTTGAACAAAAAAGGTTGGAAAACTATTCACAAACCATGAATCATCATGAAAAGGATAAATGTACTTTCCTGAGGTGCTAGTTTTAGGAAAATACTGTTAACCAATGCATTCTTGTGTTCTGTGCGTTTTCAGCTTTCTCTCGGCCTGCAAACGCCGTAATAGTCACGAATGCACCAAAACTTAGTTTGAACAAAAAAGGTTGGAAAACTATTCACAAACCATGATACCATCATGAAAAGGATAAATGTACTTTCCTGAGGGTCTAGTTTTAGGAAAACACTGTTAACCAATGCATTCTTGTGTTCTGTGCGTTTTCAGCTTTCTCTCGGCCTGCAAACGCCTTAATAGTCACGAATGCACCAAAACTTAGTTGGAACAAAAAATGTTGGAAAACTATTCACAAACCATGATACCATCATGAAAAGGATAAATGTACTTTCCTGAGGTGCTAGTTTTAGGAAAACACTGTTAACCAATGCATTCTTGTGTTCTGTGCGTTTTTAAGACTTATCTCGGCCTGAAAACGCCTTAATAGTCACGAATGCACCAAAACTTAGTTTGAACAAAAAAGGTTGGAAAACTATTCACAAACCAAGATACCATCATGAAAAGGATAAATGTACTTTCCTGAGGTGCTAGTTTTAGGAAAACACTGTTAACCAATGCATTCTTGTGTTCTGTGCGTTTTCAGCTTTCTCTCGGCCTGCAAACGCCTTAATAGTCACGAATGCACCAAAACTTAGTTTGAACAAAAAAGGTTGAAAAACTATTCACAAATCATGATACCATCATAAAACAGATGAATGTACTTTCCTGAGGTGCTAGTTGTAGGAAAACACTGTTAACCAATGCATTCTTGTGTTCTGTGCGTTTTCAGCTTTCTCTCGGTCTGCAAACGCCTTAATAGTCACGAATGCACCAAAACTTAGTTTGAACAAAAAAGGTTGGAAAACTATTCACAAACCATGATACCATCATGAAAAGGATAAATGTACTTTCCTGAGGGTCTAGTTTTAGGAAAACACTGTTAACCAATGCATTCTTGTGTTCTGTGCGTTTTCAGCTTTCTCTCGGCCTGCAAACGCCTTAATAGTCACGAATGCACCAAAACTTAGTTTGAACAAAAAAGGTTGGAAAACTATTCACAAACCATGATACCATCATGAAACAGATAAATGTACTTTCCTGAGGTGCTAGTTGTAGGAAAACACTGTTAACCAATGCATTCTTGTGTTCTGTGCGTTTTTAAGCCTTCTCTCGGCCTGAAAACGCCTTAATAGTCAAGAAAGCACCAAAACTTAGTTTGAACAAAAAAGGTTGAAAAACTATTCACAAATCATGATACCATCATTAAACAGATAAATGTACTTTCCTGAGGTGCTAGTTTTAGGAAAACCCTGTTAACCAATGCATTCTTGTGTTCTGTGCGTTTTCAGCTTTCTCTCGGCCTGCAAACGCCTTAATAGTCACGAATGCACCAAAACTTAGTTTGAACAAAAAAGGTTGGAAAACTATTCACAAACCATGAATCATCATGAAAAGGATAAATGTACTTTCCTGAGGTGCTAGTTTTAGGAAAATACTGTTAACCAATGCATTCTTGTGTTCTGTGCGTTTTCAGCTTTCTCTCGGCCTGCAAACGCCTTAATAGTCACGAATGCACCAAAACTTAGTTTGAACAAAAAAGGTTGAAAAACTATTCACAAATCATGATACCATCATAAAACAGATGAATGTACTTTCCTGAGGTGCTAGTTTTAGGAAAACACTGTTAACCAATGCATTCTTGTGTTCTGTGCGTTTTCAGCTTTCTCTCGGTCTGCAAACGCCTTAATAGTCACGAATGCACCAAAACTTAGTTTGAACAAAAAAGGTTGGAAAACTTATCACAAACCATGATACCATCATGAAAAGGATAAATGTACTTTCCTGAGGGTCTAGTTTTAGGAAAACACTGTTAACCAATGCATTCTTGTGTTCTGTGCGTTTTCAGCTTTCTCTCGGCCTGCAAACGCCTTAATAGCCACGAATGCACCAAAACTTAGTTTGAACAAAAAAGGTTGGAAAACTATTCACAAATCATGATACCATCATAAAACAGATAAATGTACTTTCCTGAGGTGCTAGTTTTAGGAAAACACTGTTAACCAATGCATTCTTGTGTTCTGTGCGTTTTCAGCTTTCTCTCGGCCTGCAAACGCCTTAATAGTCACGAATGCACCAAAACTTAGTTTGAACAAAAAAGGTTGGAAAACTATTCACAAACCATGATACCATCATGAAAAGGATGAATATACCTTCCTGAGGTGCTAGTTTTAGGAAAACACTGTTAACCAATGCATTCTTGTGTTCTGTGCGTTTTCAGCTTTCTCTCGGCCTGCAAACGCCTTAATAGTCACGAATGCACAAAAACTTAGTTTGAACAAAAAGGTTGGAAAACTATTCACAAAACATGATACCATCATGAAAAGGATGAATGTACTTTCCTGAGGTGCTAGTTTTAGGTCAACACTGTTAACCAATGCATTCTTGTGTTCTGTGCGTTTTCAGCTTTCTCTCGGCCTGCAAACGCCTTAATAGTCACGAATGCACCAAAACTTAGTTTGAACAAAAAAGGTTGGAAAACTATTCACAAACCATGATACCATCATGAAAAGGATGAATATACCTTCCTGAGGTGCTAGTTTTAGGAAAACACTGTTAACCAATGCATTCTTGTGTTCTGTGCGTTTTCAGCTTTCTCTCGGCCTGCAAACGCCTTAATAGCCACGAATGCACCAAAACTTAGTTTGAACAAAAAAGGTTGGAAAACTATTCACAAACCATGATACCATCATGAAAAGGATAAATGTACTTTCCTGAGGTGCTAGTTTTAGGAAAACACTGTTAACCAATGCATTCTTGTGTTCTGTGCGTTTTCAGCTTTCTCTCGGCCTGCAAACAACTTAATAGTCACGAATGCACCAAAACTTAGTTGGAACAAAAAATGTTGGAAAACTATTCACAAACCATGATACCATCATGAAAAGGATAAATGTACTTTCCTGAGGTGCTAGTTTTAGGAAAACACTGTTAACCAATGCATTCTTGTGTTCTGTGCGTTTTCAGCTTTCTCTCGGCCTGCAAACGCCTTAATAGTCACGAATGCACCAAAACTTAGTTTGAACAAAAAAGGTTGAAAAACTATTCACAAATCATGATACCATCATAAAACAGATGAATGTACTTTCCTGAGGTGCAAGTTTTAGGAAAACACTGTTAACCAATGCATTCTTGTGTTCTGTGCGTTTTTAAGACTTATCTCGGCCTGAAAACGCCTTAATAGTCACGAATGCACCAAAACTTAGTTTGAACAAAAAAGGTTGGAAAACTATTCACAAACCAAGATACCATCATGAAAAGGATAAATGTACTTTCCTGAGGTGCTAGTTTTAGGAAAACACTGTTAACCAATGCATTCTTGTGTTCTGTGCGTTTTCAGCTTTCTCTCGGCCTGCAAACGCCTTAATAGTCACGAATGCACCAAAACTTAGTTTGAACAAAAAAGGTTGAAAAACTATTCACAAATCATGATACCATCATAAAACAGATTAATGTACTTTCCTGAGGTGCTAGTTTTAGGAAAACACTGTTAACCAATGCATTCTTGTGTTCTGTGCGTTTTCAGCTTTCTCTCGGTCTGCAAACGCCTTAATAGTCACGAATGCACCAAAACTTAGTTTGAACAAAAAAGGTTGGAAAACTTATCACAAACCATGATACCATCATGAAAAGGATAAATGTACTTTCCTGAGGGTCTAGTTTTAGGAAAACACTGTTAACCAATGCATTCTTGTGTTCTGTGCGTTTTCAGCTTTCTCTCGGCCTGCAAACGCCTTAATAGCCACGAATGCACCAAAACTTAGTTTGAACAAAAAAGGTTGGAAAACTATTCACAAATCATGATACCATCATAAAACAGATAAATGTACTTTCCTGAGGTGCTAGTTTTAGGAAAACACTGTTAACCAATGCATTCTTGTGTTCTGTGCGTTTTCAGCTTTCTCTCGGCCTGCAAACGCCTTAATAGTCACGAATGCACCAAAACTTAGTTTGAACAAAAAAGGTTGGAAAACTATTCACAAACCATGATACCATCATGAAAAGGATGAATATACCTTCCTGAGGTGCTAGTTTTAGGAAAACACTGTTAACCAATGCATTCTTGTGTTCTGTGCGTTTTCAGCTTTCTCTCGGCCTGCAAACGCCTTAATAGTCACGAATGCACAAAAACTTAGTTTGAACAAAAAGGTTGGAAAACTATTCACAAAACATGATACCATCATGAAAAGGATGAATGTACTTTCCTGAGGTGCTAGTTTTAGGTCAACACTGTTAACCAATGCATTCTTGTGTTCTGTGCGTTTTCAGCTTTCTCTCGGCCTGCAAACGCCTTAATAGTCACGAATGCACCAAAACTTAGTTTGAACAAAAAAGGTTGGAAAACTATTCACAAACCATGATACCATCATGAAACAGATAAATGTACTTTCCTGAGGTGCTAGTTGTAGGAAAACACTGTTAACCAATGCATTCTTGTGTTCTGTGCGTTTTTAAGCCTTCTCTCGGCCTGAAAACGCCTTAATAGTCAAGAAAGCACCAAAACTTAGTTTGAACAAAAAAGGTTGAAAAACTATTCACAAATCATGATACCATCATTAAACAGATAAATGTACTTTCCTGAGGTGCTAGTTTTAGGAAAACCCTGTTAACCAATGCATTCTTGTGTTCTGTGCGTTTTCAGCTTTCTCTCGGCCTGCAAACGCCTTAATAGTCACGAATGCACCAAAACTTAGTTTGAACAAAAAAGGTTGGAAAACTATTCACAAACCATGAATCATCATGAAAAGGATAAATGTACTTTCCTGAGGTGCTAGTTTTAGGAAAATACTGTTAACCAATGCATTCTTGTGTTCTGTGCGTTTTCAGCTTTCTCTCGGCCTGCAAACGCCTTAATAGTCACGAATGCACCAAAACTTAGTTTGAACAAAAAAGGTTGAAAAACTATTCACAAATCATGATACCATCATAAAACAGATGAATGTACTTTCCTGAGGTGCTAGTTTTAGGAAAACACTGTTAACCAATGCATTCTTGTGTTCTGTGCGTTTTCAGCTTTCTCTCGGTCTGCAAACGCCTTAATAGTCACGAATGCACCAAAACTTAGTTTGAACAAAAAAGGTTGGAAAACTTATCACAAACCATGATACCATCATGAAAAGGATAAATGTACTTTCCTGAGGGTCTAGTTTTAGGAAAACACTGTTAACCAATGCATTCTTGTGTTCTGTGCGTTTTCAGCTTTCTCTCGGCCTGCAAACGCCTTAATAGCCACGAATGCACCAAAACTTAGTTTGAACAAAAAAGGTTGGAAAACTATTCACAAATCATGATACCATCATAAAACAGATAAATGTACTTTCCTGAGGTGCTAGTTTTAGGAAAACACTGTTAACCAATGCATTCTTGTGTTCTGTGCGTTTTCAGCTTTCTCTCGGCCTGCAAACGCCTTAATAGTCACGAATGCACCAAAACTTAGTTTGAACAAAAAAGGTTGGAAAACTATTCACAAACCATGATACCATCATGAAAAGGATGAATATACCTTCCTGAGGTGCTAGTTTTAGGAAAACACTGTTAACCAATGCATTCTTGTGTTCTGTGCGTTTTCAGCTTTCTCTCGGCCTGCAAACGCCTTAATAGTCACGAATGCACAAAAACTTAGTTTGAACAAAAAGGTTGGAAAACTATTCACAAAACATGATACCATCATGAAAAGGATGAATGTACTTTCCTGAGGTGCTAGTTTTAGGTCAACACTGTTAACCAATGCATTCTTGTGTTCTGTGCGTTTTCAGCTTTCTCTCGGCCTGCAAACGCCTTAATAGTCACGAATGCACCAAAACTTAGTTTGAACAAAAAAGGTTGGAAAACTATTCACAAACCATGATACCATCATGAAAAGGATGAATATACCTTCCTGAGGTGCTAGTTTTAGGAAAACACTGTTAACCAATGCATTCTTGTGTTCTGTGCGTTTTCAGCTTTCTCTCGGCCTGCAAACGCCTTAATAGCCACGAATGCACCAAAACTTAGTTTGAACAAAAAAGGTTGGAAAACTATTCACAAACCATGATACCATCATGAAAAGGATAAATGTACTTTCCTGAGGTGCTAGTTTTAGGAAAACACTGTTAACCAATGCATTCTTGTGTTCTGTGCGTTTTCAGCTTTCTCTCGGCCTGCAAACAACTTAATAGTCACGAATGCACCAAAACTTAGTTGGAACAAAAAATGTTGGAAAACTATTCACAAACCATGATACCATCATGAAAAGGATAAATGTACTTTCCTGAGGTGCTAGTTTTAGGAAAACACTGTTAACCAATGCATTCTTGTGTTCTGTGCGTTTTCAGCTTTCTCTCGGCCTGCAAACGCCTTAATAGTCACGAATGCACCAAAACTTAGTTTGAACAAAAAAGGTTGAAAAACTATTCACAAATCATGATACCATCATAAAACAGATGAATGTACTTTCCTGAGGTGCAAGTTTTAGGAAAACACTGTTAACCAATGCATTCTTGTGTTCTGTGCGTTTTTAAGACTTATCTCGGCCTGCAAACGCCTTAATAGTCACGAATGCACCAAAACTTAGTTTGAACAAAAAAGGTTGAAAAACTATTCACAAATCATGATACCATCATAAAACAGATTAATGTACTTTCCTGAGGTGCTAGTTTTAGGAAAACACTGTTAACCAATGCATTCTTGTGTTCTGTGCGTTTTCAGCTTTCTCTCGGTCTGCAAACGCCTTAATAGTCACGAATGCACCAAAACTTAGTTTGAACAAAAAAGGTTGGAAAACTTATCACAAACCATGATACCATCATGAAAAGGATAAATGTACTTTCCTGAGGGTCTAGTTTTAGGAAAACACTGTTAACCAATGCATTCTTGTGTTCTGTGCGTTTTCAGCTTTCTCTCGGCCTGCAAACGCCTTAATAGCCACGAATGCACCAAAACTTAGTTTGAACAAAAAAGGTTGGAAAACTATTCACAAATCATGATACCATCATAAAACAGATAAATGTACTTTCCTGAGGTGCTAGTTTTAGGAAAACACTGTTAACCAATGCATTCTTGTGTTCTGTGCGTTTTCAGCTTTCTCTCGGCCTGCAAACGCCTTAATAGTCACGAATGCACCAAAACTTAGTTTGAACAAAAAAGGTTGGAAAACTATTCACAAACCATGATACCATCATGAAAAGGATGAATATACCTTCCTGAGGTGCTAGTTTTAGGAAAACACTGTTAACCAATGCATTCTTGTGTTCTGTGCGTTTTCAGCTTTCTCTCGGCCTGCAAACGCCTTAATAGTCACGAATGCACAAAAACTTAGTTTGAACAAAAAGGTTGGAAAACTATTCACAAAACATGATACCATCATGAAAAGGATGAATGTACTTTCCTGAGGTGCTAGTTTTAGGTCAACACTGTTAACCAATGCATTCTTGTGTTCTGTGCGTTTTCAGCTTTCTCTCGGCCTGCAAACGCCTTAATAGTCACGAATGCACCAAAACTTAGTTTGAACAAAAAAGGTTGGAAAACTATTCACAAACCATGATACCATCATGAAAAGGATGAATATACCTTCCTGAGGTGCTAGTTTTAGGAAAACACTGTTAACCAATGCATTCTTGTGTTCTGTGCGTTTTCAGCTTTCTCTCGGCCTGCAAACGCCTTAATAGCCACGAATGCACCAAAACTTAGTTTGAACAAAAAAGGTTGGAAAACTATTCACAAACCATGATACCATCATGAAAAGGATAAATGTACTTTCCTGAGGTGCTAGTTTTAGGAAAACACTGTTAACCAATGCATTCTTGTGTTCTGTGCGTTTTCAGCTTTCTCTCGGCCTGCAAACAACTTAATAGTCACGAATGCACCAAAACTTAGTTGGAACAAAAAATGTTGGAAAACTATTCACAAACCATGATACCATCATGAAAAGGATAAATGTACTTTCCTGAGGTGCTAGTTTTAGGAAAACACTGTTAACCAATGCATTCTTGTGTTCTGTGCGTTTTCAGCTTTCTCTCGGCCTGCAAACGCCTTAATAGTCACGAATGCACCAAAACTTAGTTTGAACAAAAAAGGTTGAAAAACTATTCACAAATCATGATACCATCATAAAACAGATGAATGTACTTTCCTGAGGTGCAAGTTTTAGGAAAACACTGTTAACCAATGCATTCTTGTGTTCTGTGCGTTTTTAAGACTTATCTCGGCCTGAAAACGCCTTAATAGTCACGAATGCACCAAAACTTAGTTTGAACAAAAAAGGTTGGAAAACTATTCACAAACCAAGATACCATCATGAAAAGGATAAATGTACTTTCCTGAGGTGCTAGTTTTAGGAAAACACTGTTAACCAATGCATTCTTGTGTTCTGTGCGTTTTCAGCTTTCTCTCGGCCTGCAAACGCCTTAATAGTCACGAATGCACCAAAACTTAGTTTGAACAAAAAAGGTTGAAAAACTATTCACAAATCATGATACCATCATAAAACAGATGAATGTACTTTCCTGAGGTGCTAGTTTTAGGAAAACACTGTTAACCAATGCATTCTTGTGTTCTGTGCGTTTTCAGCTTTCTCTCGGCCTGCAAACGCCTCAATAGTCACGAATGCACCAAAACTTAGTTGGAACAAAAAAGGTTGAAAAACTATTCACAAATCATGATACCATCATAAAACAGATGAATGTACTTTCCTGAGGTGCTAGTTTTAGGAAAACACTGTTAACCAATGCATTCTTGTGTTCTGTGCGTTTTCAGCTTTCTCTCGGTCTGCAAACGCCTTAATAGTCACGAATGCACCAAGACTTAGTTTGAACAAAAAAGGTTGGAAAACTATTCACAAACCATGATACCATCATGAAAAGGATAAATGTACTTTCCTGAGGTGCTAGTTTGAGGAAAACACTGTTAACCAATGCATTCTTGTGTTCTGTGCGTTTTCAGCTTTCTCTCGGCCTGCAAACGCCTTAATAGTCACGAATGCACCAAAACTTAGTTTGAACAAAAAAGGTTGGAAAACTATTCACAAACCATGATACCATCATGAAAAGGATAAATGTACTTTCCTGAGGTGCTAGTTTTAGGAAAACACTGTTAACAGATGCATTCTTGTGTTCTGTGCGTTTTCAGCTTTCTCTCGGCCTGCAAACGCCTTAATAGTCACGAATGCACCAAAACTTAGTTTGAACAAAAAAGGTTGAAAAACTATTCACAAATCATGATACCATCATAAAACAGATGAATGTACTTTCCTGAGGTGCTAGTTTTAGGAAAACACTGTTAACCAATGCATTCTTGTGTTCTGTGCGTTTTCAGCTTTCTCTCGGTCTGCAAACGCCTTAATAGTCACGAATGCACCAAAACTTAGTTTGAACAAAAAAGGTTGGAAAACTATTCACAAACCATGATACCATCATGAAAAGGATAAATGTACTTTCCTGAGGGTCTAGTTTTAGGAAAACACTGTTAACCAATGCATTCTTGTGTTCTGTGCGTTTTCAGCTTTCTCTCGGCCTGCAAACGCCTTAATAGTCACGAATGCACCAAAACTTAGTTTGAACAAAAAAGGTTGAAAAACTATTCACAAATCATGATACCATCATAAAACAGATGAATGTACTTTCCTGAGGTGCTAGTTTTAGGAAAACACTGTTAACCAATGCATTCTTGTGTTCTGTGCGTTTTCAGCTTTCTCTCGGTCTGCAAACGCCTTAATAGTCACGAATGCACCAAAACTTAGTTTGAACAAAAAAGGTTGGAAAACTATTCACAAACCATGATACCATCATGAAAAGGATAAATGTACTTTCCTGAGGTGCTAGTTTGAGGAAAACACTGTTAACCAATGCATTCTTGTGTTCTGTGCGTTTTCAGCTTTCTCTCGGCCTGCAAACGCCTTAATAGTCACGAATGCACCAAAACTTAGTTTAAACAAAAAAGGTTGGAAAACTATTCACAAACCATGATACCATCATGAAAAGGATAAATGTACTTTCCTGAGGTGCTAGTTTTAGGAAAAAACTGTTAACAGATGCATTCTTGTGTTCTGTGCGTTTTCAGCTTTCTCTCGGTCTGCAAACGCCTTAATAGTCACGAATGCACCAAAACTTAGTTTGAACAAAAAAGGTTGGAAAACTATTCACAAACCATGATACCATCATGAAAAGGATAAATGTACTTTCCTGAGGGTCTAGTTTTAGGAAAACACTGTTAACCAATGCATTCTTGTGTTCTGTGCGTTTTCAGCTTTCTCTCGGCCTGCAAACGCCTTAATAGTCACGAATGCACCAAAACTTAGTTTGAACAAAAAAGGTTGGAAAACTATTCACAAACCATGATACCATCATGAAAAGGATGAATATACCTTCCTGAGGTGCCAGTTTTAGGAAAACACTGTTAACCAATGCATTCTTGTGTTCTGTGCGTTTTCAGCTTTCTCTCGGCCTGCAAACGCCTTAATAGCCACGAATGCACCAAAACTTAGTTTGAACAAAAAAGGTTGGAAAACTATTCACAAATCATGATACCATCATAAAACAGATAAATGTACTTTCCTGAGGTGCTAGTTTTAGGAAAATCCTGTTAACCAATGCATTCTTGTGTTCTGTGCGTTTTTAAGCCTTCTCTCGGCCTGAAAACGCCTTAATAGTCAAGAAAGCACCAAAACTTAGTTGGAACAAAAAATGTTGGAAAACTATTCACAAACCATGATACCATCATGAAAAGGATAAATGTACTTTCCTGAGGTGCTAGTTTGAGGAAAACACTGTTAACCAATGCATTCTTGTGTTCTGTGCGTTTTCAGCTTTCTCTCGGTCTGCAAACGCCTTAATAGTCACGAATGCACCAAAACTTAGTTTGAACAAAAAAGGTTGGAAAACTATTCACAAACCATGATACCATCATGAAAAGGATAAATGTACTTTCCTGAGGTGCTAGTTTTAGGAAAACACTGTTAACCAATGCATTCTTGTGTTCTGTGCGTTTTCAGCTTTCTCTCGGCCTGCAAACGCCTTAATAGTCACGAATGCACCAAAACTTAGTTTGAACAAAAAAGGTTGGAAAACTATTCACAAACCATGATACCATCATGAAAAGGATAAATTTACTGTCCTGAGGTGCTAGTTTGAGGAAAACACTGTTAACCAATGCATTCTTGTGTTCTGTGCGTTTTCAGCTTTCTCTCGGCCTGCAAACGCCTTAATAGTCACGAATGCACCAAAACTTAGTTTGAACAAAAAAGGTTGGAAAACTATTCGCAAACCATGATACCATCATGAAAAGGATAAATGTACTTTCCTGAGGTGCTAGTTTTAGGAAAACACTGTTAACCAATGCATTCTTGTGTTCTGTGCGTTTTCAGCTTTCTCTCGGCCTGCAAACGCCTTAATAGTCACGAATGCACCAAAACTTAGTTTGAACAAAAAAGGTTGAAAAACTATTCCAAATCATGATACCATCATAAAACAGATAAATGTACTTTCCTGAGGTGCTAGTTTTAGGAAAACACTGTTAACCAATGCATTCTTGTGTTCTGTGCGTTTTCAGCTTTCTCTCGGTCTGCAAACGCCTTAATAGTCACGAATGCACCAAAACTTAGTTTGAACAAAAAAGGTTGGAAAACTATTCACAAACCATGATACCATCATGAAAAGGATAAATGTACTTTCCTGAGGTGCTAGTTTTAGGAAAGCACTGTTAACCAATGCATTCTTGTGTTCTGTGCGTTTTCAGCTTTCTCTCGGCCTGCAAACGCCTTAATAGTCACGAATGCACCAAAACTTAGTTGGAACAAAAAAGGTTGAAAAACTATTCACAAACCATGATACCATCATGAAAAGGATAAATGTACTTTCCTGAGGGTCTAGTTTTAGGAAAACACTGTTAACCAATGCATTCTTGTGTTCGGTGCGTTTTTAAGCCTTCTCTCGGCCTGAAAACGCCTTAATAGTCAAGAAAGCACCAAAACTTAGTTTGAACAAAAAAGGTTGGAAAACTATTCACAAACCATGATACCATCATGAAAAGGATAAATGTACTTTCCTGAGGTGCTAGTTTTAGGAAAATACTGTTAACCAATGCATTCTTGTGTTCTGTGCGTTTTCAGCTTTCTCTCGGCCTGCAAACGCCTTAATAGTCACGAATGCACCAAAACTTAGTTTGAACAAAAAAGGTTGAAAAACTATTCACAAATCATGATACCATCATAAAACAGATGAATGTACTTTCCTGAGGTGCTAGTTTTAGGAAAACACTGTTAACCAATGCATTCTTGTGTTCTGTGCGTTTTCAGCTTTCTCTCGGCCTGCAAACGCCTTAATAGTCACGAATGCACCAAAACTTAGTTTGAACAAAAAAGGTTGAAAAACTATTCCAAATCATGATACCATCATAAAACAGATAAATGTACTTTCCTGAGGTGCTAGTTTTAGGAAAACACTGTTAACCAATGCATTCTTGTGTTCTGTGCGTTTTCAGCTTTCTCTCGGTCTGCAAACGCCTTAATAGTCACGAATGCACCAAAACTTAGTTTGAACAAAAAAGGTTGGAAAACTATTCACAAACCATGATACCATCATGAAAAGGATAAATGTACTTTCCTGAGGTGCTAGTTTTAGGAAAGCACTGTTAACCAATGCATTCTTGTGTTCTGTGCGTTTTCAGCTTTCTCTCGGCCTGCAAACGCCTTAATAGTCACGAATGCACCAAAACTTAGTTGGAACAAAAAAGGTTGAAAAACTATTCACAAACCATGATACCATCATGAAAAGGATAAATGTACTTTCCTGAGGGTCTAGTTTTAGGAAAACACTGTTAACCAATGCATTCTTGTGTTCGGTGCGTTTTTAAGCCTTCTCTCGGCCTGAAAACGCCTTAATAGTCAAGAAAGCACCAAAACTTAGTTTGAACAAAAAAGGTTGGAAAACTATTCACAAACCATGATACCATCATGAAAAGGATAAATGTACTTTCCTGAGGTGCTAGTTTTAGGAAAATACTGTTAACCAATGCATTCTTGTGTTCTGTGCGTTTTCAGCTTTCTCTCGGCCTGCAAACGCCTTAATAGTCACGAATGCACCAAAACTTAGTTTGAACAAAAAAGGTTGAAAAACTATTCACAAATCATGATACCATCATAAAACAGATGAATGTACTTTCCTGAGGTGCTAGTTTTAGGAAAACACTGTTAACCAATGCATTCTTGTGTTCTGTGCGTTTTCAGCTTTCTCTCGGCCTGCAAACGCCTTAATAGTCACGAATGCACCAAAACTTAGTTTGAACAAAAAAGGTTGGAAAACTATTCACAAACCATGATACCATCATGAAAAGGATGAATATACCTTCCTGAGGTGCCAGTTTTAGGAAAACACTGTAAACCAATGCATTCTTGTGTTCTGTGCGTTTTCAGCTTTCTCTCGGCCTGCAAACGCCTTAATAGCCACGAATGCACCAAAACTTAGTTTGAACAAAAAAGGTTGGAAAACTATTCACAAATCATGATACCATCATAAAACAGATAAATGTACTTTCCTGAGGTGCTAGTTTGAGGAAAACACTGTTAACAAATGCATTCTTGTGTTCTGTGCGTTTTTAAGCCTTCTCTCGGCCTGAAAACGCCTTAATAGTCAAGAAAGCACCAAAACTTAGTTTGAACAAAAAAGGTTGAAAAACTATTCACAAATCATGATACCATCATTAAACAGATAAATGTACTTTCCTGAGGTGCTAGTTTTAGGAAAACCCTGTTAACCAATGCATTCTTGTGTTCTGTGCGTTTTCAGCTTTCTCTCGGCCTGCAAACGCCTTAATAGTCACGAATGCACCAAAACTTAGTTTGAACAAAAAAGGTTGAAAAACTATTCACAAATCATGATACCATCATAAAACAGATGAATGTACTTTCCTGAGGTGCTAGTTTTAGGAAAACACTGTTAACCAATGCATTCTTGTGTTCTGTGCGTTTTCAGCTTTCTCTCGGTCTGCAAACGCCTTAATAGTCACGAATGCACCAAAACTTAGTTTGAACAAAAAAGGTTAGAAAACTATTCACAAACCATGATACCATCATGAAAAGGATGAATGTACTTTCCTGAGGGTCTAGTTTTAGGAAAACACTGTTAACCAATGCATTCTTGTGTTCTGTGCGTTTTCAGCTTTCTCTCGGCCTGCAAACGCCTTAATAGTCACGAATGCACCAAAACTTAGTTTGAACAAAAAAGGTTGAAAAACTATTCACAAATCATGATACCATCATAAAACAGATAAATGTACTTTCCTGAGGTGCTAGTTTTAGGAAAGCACTGTTAACCAATGCATTCTTGTGTTTTGTGCGTTTTCAGCTTTCTCTCGGCCTGCAAACGCCTTAATAGTCACGAATGCACCAAAACTTAGTTTGAACAAAAAAGGTTGAAAAACTATTCACAAATCATGATACCATCATGAAACAGATAAAAGTACTTTCCTGAGGTGCTAGTATTAGAAAAGCACTGTTAACCAATGCATTCTTGTGTTCTGTGCGTTTTCAGCTTTCTCTCGGCCTGCAAACGCCTTAATAGTCACGAATGCACCAAAACTTAGTTGGAACAAAAAAGGTTGAAAAACTATTCACAAATCATGATACCATCATAAAACAGATGAATGTACTTTCCTGAGGTGCTAGTTTTAGGAAAACACTGTTAACCAATGCATTCTTGTGTTCTGTGCGTTTTCAGCTTTCTCTCGGCCTGCAAACGCCTTAATAGTCACGAATGCACCAAAACTTAGTTTGAACAAAAAAGGTTGGAAAACTATTCACAAACCATGATACCATCATGAAAAGGATAAATGTACTTTCCTGAGGTGCTAGTTTTAGGAAAGCACTGTTAACCAATGCATTCTTGTGTTCTGTGCGTTTTCAGCTTTCTCTCGGCCTGCAAACGCCTTAATAGTCACGAATGCACCAAAACTTAGTTGGAACAAAAAAGGTTGAAAAACTATTCACAAACCATGATACCATCATGAAAAGGATAAATGTACTTTCCTGAGGGTCTAGTTTTAGGAAAACACTGTTAACCAATGCATTCTTGTGTTCTGTGCGTTTTTAAGCCTTCTCTCGGCCTGAAAACGCCTTAATAGTCAAGAAAGCACCAAAACTTAGTTTGAACAAAAAAGGTTGAAAAACTATTCACAAATCATGATACCATCATAAAACAGATGAATGTACTTTCCTGAGGTGCTAGTTTTAGGAAAACACTGTTAACAGATGCATTCTTGTGTTCTGTGCGTTTTCAGCTTTCTCTCGGTCTGCAAACGCCTTAATAGTCACGAATGCACCAAAACTTAGTTTGAACAAAAAAGGTTAGAAAACTATTCACAAATCATGATACCATCATGAAACAGATAAAAGTACTTTCCTGAGGTGCTAGTATTAGAAAAGCACTGTTAACCAATGCATTCTTGTGTTCTGTGCGTTTTCAGCTTTCTCTCGGCCTGCAAACGCCTTAATAGTCACGAATGCACCAAAACTTAGTTGGAACAAAAAAGGTTGAAAAACTATTCACAAATCATGATACCATCATAAAACAGATGAATGTACTTTCCTGAGGTGCTAGTTTTAGGAAAACACTGTTAACCAATGCATTCTTGTGTTCTGTGCGTTTTCAGCTTTCTCTCGGCCTGCAAACGCCTTAATAGTCACGAATGCACCAAAACTTAGTTTGAACAAAAAAGGTTGGAAAACTATTCACAAACCATGATACCATCATGAAAAGGATAAATGTACTTTCCTGAGGTGCTAGTTTTAGGAAAGCACTGTTAACCAATGCATTCTTGTGTTCTGTGCGTTTTCAGCTTTCTCTCGGCCTGCAAACGCCTTAATAGTCACGAATGCACCAAAACTTAGTTGGAACAAAAAAGGTTGAAAAACTATTCACAAACCATGATACCATCATGAAAAGGATAAATGTACTTTCCTGAGGGTCTAGTTTTAGGAAAACACTGTTAACCAATGCATTCTTGTGTTCTGTGCGTTTTTAAGCCTTCTCTCGGCCTGAAAACGCCTTAATAGTCAAGAAAGCACCAAAACTTAGTTTGAACAAAAAAGGTTGGAAAACTATTCACAAACCATGATACCATCATGAAAAGGATAAATGTACTTTCCTGAGGTGCTAGTTTTAGGAAAACACTGTTAACCAATGCATTCTTGTGTTCTGTGCGTTTTCAGCTTTCTCTCGGCCTGCAAACGCCTTAATAGTCACGAATGCACCAAAACTTAGTTTGAACAAAAAAGGTTGGAAAACTATTCACAAACCATGAATCATCATGAAAAGGATGAATATACCTTCCTGAGGTGCTAGTTTTAGGAAAACACTGTTAACCAATGCATTCTTGTGTTCTGTGCGTTTTCAGCTTTCTCTCGGCCTGCAAACGCCTTAATAGTCACGAATGCACCAAAACTTAGTTTGAACAAA
Organism: Gasterosteus aculeatus; assembly: GCF_964276395.1. Lineage (NCBI taxonomy): Eukaryota > Metazoa > Chordata > Actinopteri > Perciformes > Gasterosteidae > Gasterosteus > Gasterosteus aculeatus. The sequence goes on along the minus strand of NC_135708.1, from coordinate 8,047,164 downwards.
AAAGGTTGAAAAACTATTCACAAATCATGATACCATCATAAAACAGATAAATGTACTTTCCTGAGGTGCTAGTTTTAGGAAAGCACTGTTAACCAATGCATTCTTGTGTTCTGTGCGTTTTCAGCTTTCTCTCGGCCTGCAAACGCCTTAATAGTCACGAATGCACCAAAACTTAGTTTGAACAAAAAAGGTTGAAAAACTATTCACAAATCATGATACCATCATGAAACAGATAAAAGTACTTTCCTGAGGTGCTAGTATTAGAAAAGCACTGTTAACCAATGCATTCTTGTGTTCTGTGCGTTTTCAGCTTTCTCTCGGCCTGCAAACGCCTTAATAGTCAAGAAAGCACCAAAACTTAGTTTGAACAAAAAAGGTTGAAAAACTATTCACAAATCATGATACCATCATTAAACAGATAAATGTACTTTCCTGAGGTGCTAGTTTTAGGAAAACCCTGTTAACCAATGCATTCTTGTGTTCTGTGCGTTTTCAGCTTTCTCTCGGCCTGCAAACGCCTTAATAGTCACGAATGCACCAAAACTTAGTTTGAACAAAAAAGGTTGAAAAACTATTCACAAATCATGATACCATCATAAAACAGATGAATGTACTTTCCTGAGGTGCTAGTTTTAGGAAAACACTGTTAACAGATGCATTCTTGTGTTCTGTGCGTTTTCAGCTTTCTCTCGGTCTGCAAACGCCTTAATAGTCACGAATGCACCAAAACTTAGTTTGAACAAAAAAGGTTAGAAAACTATTCACAAACCATGATACCATCATGAAAAGGATAAATGTACTTTCCTGAGGGTCTAGTTTTAGGAAAACACTGTTAACCAATGCATTCTTGTGTTCTGTGCGTTTTCAGCTTTCTCTCGGCCTGCAAACGCCTTAATAGTCACGAATGCACCAAAACTTAGTTTGAACAAAAAAGGTTGAAAAACTATTCACAAATCATGATACCATCATAAAACAGATAAATGTACTTTCCTGAGGTGCTAGTTTTAGGAAAGCACTGTTAACCAATGCATTCTTGTGTTCTGTGCGTTTTCAGCTTTCTCTCGGCCTGCAAACGCCTTAATAGTCACGAATGCACCAAAACTTAGTTTGAACAAAAAAGGTTGAAAAACTATTCACAAATCATGATACCATCATGAAACAGATAAAAGTACTTTCCTGAGGTGCTAGTATTAGAAAAGCACTGTTAACCAATGCATTCTTGTGTTCTGTGCGTTTTCAGCTTTCTCTCGGCCTGCAAACGCCTTAATAGTCACGAATGCACCAAAACTTAGTTTGAACAAAAAAGGTTGGAAAACTATTCACAAACCATGAATCATCATGAAAAGGATGAATATACCTTCCTGAGGTGCTAGTTTTAGGAAAACACTGTTAACCAATGCATTCTTGTGTTCTGTGCGTTTTCAGCTTTCTCTCGGCCTGCAAACGCCTTAATAGTCACGAATGCACCAAAACTTAGTTTGAACAAAAAAGGTTGAAAAACTATTCACAAATCATGATACCATCATAAAACAGATAAATGTACTTTCCTGAGGTGCTAGTTTTAGGAAAGCACTGTTAACCAATGCATTCTTGTGTTCTGTGCGTTTTCAGCTTTCTCTCGGCCTGCAAACGCCTTAATAGTCACGAATGCACCAAAACTTAGTTTGAACAAAAAAGGTTGAAAAACTATTCACAAATCATGATACCATCATGAAACAGATAAAAGTACTTTCCTGAGGTGCTAGTATTAGAAAAGCACTGTTAACCAATGCATTCTTGTGTTCTGTGCGTTTTCAGCTTTCTCTCGGCCTGCAAACGCCTTAATAGTCAAGAAAGCACCAAAACTTAGTTTGAACAAAAAAGGTTGAAAAACTATTCACAAATCATGATACCATCATTAAACAGATAAATGTACTTTCCTGAGGTGCTAGTTTTAGGAAAACCCTGTTAACCAATGCATTCTTGTGTTCTGTGCGTTTTCAGCTTTCTCTCGGCCTGCAAACGCCTTAATAGTCACGAATGCACCAAAACTTAGTTTGAACAAAAAAGGTTGAAAAACTATTCACAAATCATGATACCATCATAAAACAGATGAATGTACTTTCCTGAGGTGCTAGTTTTAGGAAAACACTGTTAACAGATGCATTCTTGTGTTCTGTGCGTTTTCAGCTTTCTCTCGGTCTGCAAACGCCTTAATAGTCACGAATGCACCAAAACTTAGTTTGAACAAAAAAGGTTAGAAAACTATTCACAAACCATGATACCATCATGAAAAGGATAAATGTACTTTCCTGAGGGTCTAGTTTTAGGAAAACACTGTTAACCAATGCATTCTTGTGTTCTGTGCGTTTTCAGCTTTCTCTCGGCCTGCAAACGCCTTAATAGTCACGAATGCACCAAAACTTAGTTTGAACAAAAAAGGTTGAAAAACTATTCACAAATCATGATACCATCATAAAACAGATAAATGTACTTTCCTGAGGTGCTAGTTTTAGGAAAGCACTGTTAACCAATGCATTCTTGTGTTCTGTGCGTTTTCAGCTTTCTCTCGGCCTGCAAACGCCTTAATAGTCACGAATGCACCAAAACTTAGTTTGAACAAAAAAGGTTGAAAAACTATTCACAAATCATGATACCATCATGAAACAGATAAAAGTACTTTCCTGAGGTGCTAGTATTAGAAAAGCACTGTTAACCAATGCATTCTTGTGTTCTGTGCGTTTTCAGCTTTCTCTCGGCCTGCAAACGCCTTAATAGTCACGAATGCACCAAAACTTAGTTGGAACAAAAAAGGTTGAAAAACTATTCACAAATCATGATACCATCATAAAACAGATACATGTACTTTCCTGAGGTGCTAGTTTTAGGAAAACACTGTTAACCAATACATTCTTGTGTTCTGTGCGTTTTCAGCTTTCTCTCGGCCTGCAAACGCCTTAATAGCCACGAATGCACCAAAACTTAGTTTGAACAAAAAAGGTTGGAAAACTATTCACAAATCATGATACCATCATAAAACAGATAAATGTACTTTCCTGAGGTGCTAGTTTTAGGAAAACACTGTTAACCAATGCATTCTTGTGTTCTGTGCGTTTTCAGCTTTCTCTCGGCCTGAAAACGCCTTAATAGTCACGAATGCACCAAAACTTAGTTGGAACAAAAAATGTTGGAAAACTATTGACAAACCATGATACCATCATGAAAAGGATAAATGTACTTTCCTGAGGTGCTAGTTTGAGGAAAACACTGTTAACCAATGCATTCTTGTGTTCTGTGCGTTTTCAGCTTTCTCTCGGCCTGCAAACGCCTTAATAGCCACGAATGCACCAAAACTTAGTTTGAACAAAAAAGGTTGGAAAACTATTCACAAAGCATGATACCATCATAAAACAGATACATGTACTTTCCTGAGGTGCTAGTTTTAGGAAAACACTGTTAACCAATGCATTCTTGTGTTCTGTGCGTTTTTAAGCCTTCTCTCGGCCTGAAAACGCCTTAATAGTCAAGAAAGCACCAAAACTTAGTTTGAACAAAAAAGGTTGAAAAACTATTCACAAATCATGATACCATCATTAAACAGATAAATGTACTTTCCTGAGGTGCTAGTTTTAGGAAAACCCTGTTAACCAATGCATTCTTGTGTTCTGTGCGTTTTCAGCTTTCTCTCGGCCTGCAAACGCCTTAATAGTCACGAATGCACCAAAACTTAGTTTGAACAAAAAAGGTTGGAAAACTATTCACAAACCATGAATCATCATGAAAAGGATAAATGTACTTTCCTGAGGTGCTAGTTTTAGGAAAATACTGTTAACCAATGCATTCTTGTGTTCTGTGTGTTTTCAGCTTTCTCTCGGCCTGCAAACGCCTTAATAGTCACGAATGCACCAAAACTTAGTTTGAACAAAAAAGGTTGAAAAACTATTCACAAATCATGATACCATCATAAAACAGATGAATGTACTTTCCTGAGGTGCTAGTTTGAGGAAAACACTGTTAACCAATGCATTCTTGTGTTCTGTGCGTTTTCAGCTTTCTCTCGGCCTGCAAACGCCTTAATAGTCACGAATGCACCAAAACTTAGTTTGAACAAAAAAGGTTGGAAAACTATTCACAAATCATGATACCATCATAAAACAGATGAATGAACTTTCCTGAGGCGCTAGTTTTAGGAAAACACTGTTAACAGATGCATTCTTGTGTTCTGTGCGTTTTCAGCTTTCTCTCGGTCTGCAAACGCCTTAATAGTCACGAATGCACCAAAACTTAGTTTGAACAAAAAAGGTTAGAAAACTATTCACAAACCATGATACCATCATGAAAAGGATAAATGTACTTTCCTGAGGGTCTAGTTTTAGGAAAACACTGTTAACCAATGCATTCTTGTGTTCTGTGCGTTTTCAGCTTTCTCTCGGCCTGCAAACGCCTTAATAGTCACGAATGCACCAAAACTTAGTTTGAACAAAAAAGGTTGAAAAACTATTCACAAATCATGATACCATCATAAAACAGATAAATGTACTTTCCTGAGGTGCTAGTTTTAGGAAAGCACTGTTAACCAATGCATTCTTGTGTTCTGTGCGTTTTCAGCTTTCTCTCGGCCTGCAAACGCCTTAATAGTCACGAATGCACCAAAACTTAGTTTGAACAAAAAAGGTTGAAAAACTATTCACAAATCATGATACCATCATGAAACAGATAAAAGTACTTTTCTGAGGTGCTAGTATTAGAAAAGCACTGTTAACCAATGCATTCTTGTGTTCTGTGCGTTTTCAGCTTTCTCTCGGCCTGCAAACGCCTTAATAGTCACGAATGCACCAAAACTTAGTTGGAACAAAAAAGGTTGAAAAACTATTCACAAATCATGATACCATCATAAAACAGATACATGTACTTTCCTGAGGTGCTAGTTTTAGGAAAACACTGTTAACCAATACATTCTTGTGTTCTGTGCGTTTTCAGCTTTCTCTCGGCCTGCAAACGCCTTAATAGCCACGAATGCACCAAAACTTAGTTTGAACAAAAAAGGTTGGAAAACTATTCACAAATCATGATACCATCATAAAACAGATAAATGTACTTTCCTGAGGTGCTAGTTTTAGGAAAACACTGTTAACCAATGCATTCTTGTGTTCTGTGCGTTTTTAAGCCTTCTCTCGGCCTGAAAACGCCTTAATAGTCACGAATGCACCAAAACTTAGTTGGAACAAAAAATGTTGGAAAACTATTGACAAACCATGATACCATCATGAAAAGGATAAATGTACTTTCCTGAGGTGCTAGTTTGAGGAAAACACTGTTAACCAATGCATTCTTGTGTTCTGTGCGTTTTCAGCTTTCTCTCGGCCTGCAAACGCCTTAATAGCCACGAATGCACCAAAACTTAGTTTGAACAAAAAAGGTTGGAAAACTATTCACAAAGCATGATACCATTATAAAACAGATACATGTACTTTCCTGAGGTGCTAGTTTTAGGAAAACACTGTTAACCAATGCATTCTTGTGTTCTGTGCGTTTTTAAGCCTTCTCTCGGCCTGAAAACGCCTTAATAGTCAAGAAAGCACCAAAACTTAGTTTGAACAAAAAAGGTTGAAAAACTATTCACAAATCATGATACCATCATTAAACAGATAAATGTACTTTCCTGAGGTGCTAGTTTTAGGAAAACCCTGTTAACCAATGCATTCTTGTGTTCTGTGCGTTTTCAGCTTTCTCTCGGCCTGCAAACGCCTTAATAGTCACGAATGCACCAAAACTTAGTTTGAACAAAAAAGGTTGGAAAACTATTCACAAACCATGAATCATCATGAAAAGGATAAATGTACTTTCCTGAGGTGCTAGTTTTAGGAAAATACTGTTAACCAATGCATTCTTGTGTTCTGTGTGTTTTCAGCTTTCTCTCGGCCTGCAAACGCCTTAATAGTCACGAATGCACCAAAACTTAGTTTGAACAAAAAAGGTTGAAAAACTATTCACAAATCATGATACCATCATAAAACAGATGAATGTACTTTCCTGAGGTGCTAGTTTGAGGAAAACACTGTTAACCAATGCATTCTTGTGTTCTGTGCGTTTTCAGCTTTCTCTCGGCCTGCAAACGCCTTAATAGTCACGAATGCACCAAAACTTAGTTTGAACAAAAAAGGTTGGAAAACTATTCACAAACCATGATACCATCATGAAAAGGATAAATGTACTTTCCTGAGGGTCTAGTTTTGGGAAATTACTGTTAACCAATGCATTCTTGTGTTCTGTGCGTTTTCAGCTTTCTCTCGGCCTGCAAACGCCTTAATAGTCACGAATGCACCAAAACTTAGTTGGAACAAAAAATGTTGGAAAACTATTCACAAACCATGATACCATCATGAAAAGGATAAATGTACTTTCCTGAGGTGCTAGTTTTAGGAAAACACTGTTAACCAATGCATTCTTGTGTTCTGTGCGTTTTTAAGACTTATCTCGGCCTGAAAACGCCTTAATAGTCACGAATGCACCAAAACTTAGTTTGAACAAAAAAGGTTGAAAAACTATTCACAAATCATGATACCATCATAAAACAGATAAATGTACTTTCCTGAGGTGCTAGTTTTAGGAAAACACTGTTAACCAATGCATTCTTGTGTTCTGTGCGTTTTCAGCTTTCTCTCGGCCTGCAAACGCCTTAATAGTCACGAATGCACCAAAACTTAGTTTGAACAAAAAAGGTTGAAAAACTATTCACAAATCATGATACCATCATAAAACAGATGAATGTACTTTCCTGAGGTGCTAGTTTTAGGAAAACACTGTTAACCAATGCATTCTTGTGTTCTGTGCGTTTTCAGCTTTCTCTCGGTCTGCAAACGCCTTAATAGTCACGAATGCACCAAAACTTAGTTTGAACAAAAAAGGTTGGAAAACTATTCACAAACCATGATACCATCATGAAAAGGATAAATGTACTTTCCTGAGGTGCTAGTTTGAGGAAAACACTGTTAACCAATGCATTCTTGTGTTCTGTGCGTTTTCAGCTTTCTCTCGGCCTGCAAACGCCTTAATAGTCACGAATGCACCAAAACTTAGTTTGAACAAAAAAGGTTGGAAAACTATTCACAAACCATGATACCATCATGAAAAGGATAAATGTACTTTCCTGAGGTGCTAGTTTTAGGAAAACACTGTTAACCAATGCATTCTTGTGTTCTGTGCGTTTTCAGCTTTCTCTCGGCCTGCAAACGCCTTAATAGTCACGAATGCACCAAAACTTAGTTTGAACAAAAAAGGTTGAAAAACTATTCACAAATCATGATACCATCATAAAACAGATAAATGTACTTTCCTGAGGTGCTAGTTTTAGGAAAGCACTGTTAACCAATGCATTCTTGTGTTCTGTGCGTTTTCAGCTTTCTCTCGGCCTGCAAACGCCTTAATAGTCACGAATGCACCAAAACTTAGTTTGAACAAAAAAGGTTGAAAAACTATTCACAAATCATGATACCATCATGAAACAGATAAAAGTACTTTCCTGAGGTGCTAGTATTAGAAAAGCACTGTTAACCAATGCATTCTTGTGTTCTGTGCGTTTTCAGCTTTCTCTCGGCCTGCAAACGCCTTAATAATCAAGAAAGCACCAAAACTTAGTTTGAACAAAAAAGGTTGAAAAACTATTCACAAATCATGATACCATCATTAAACAGATAAATGTACTTTCCTGAGGTGCTAGTTTTAGGAAAACCCTGTTAACCAATGCATTCTTGTGTTCTGTGCGTTTTCAGCTTTCTCTCGGCCTGCAAACGCCTTAATAGTCACGAATGCACCAAAACTTAGTTTGAACAAAAAAGGTTGAAAAACTATTCACAAATCATGATACCATCATAAAACAGATGAATGTACTTTCCTGAGGTGCTAGTTTTAGGAAAACACTGTTAACAGATGCATTCTTGTGTTCTATGCGTTTTCAGCTTTCTCTCGGTCTGCAAACGCCTTAATAGTCACGAATGCACCAAAACTTAGTTTGAACAAAAAAGGTTAGAAAACTATTCACAAACCATGATACCATCATGAAAAGGATAAATGTACTTTCCTGAGGGTCTAGTTTTAGGAAAACACTGTTAACCAATGCATTCTTGTGTTCTGTGCGTTTTCAGCTTTCTCTCGGCCTGCAAACGCCTTAATAGTCACGAATGCACCAAAACTTAGTTTGAACAAAAAAGGTTGAAAAACTATTCACAAATCATGATACCATCATAAAACAGATAAATGTACTTTCCTGAGGTGCTAGTTTTAGGAAAGCACTGTTAACCAATGCATTCTTGTGTTCTGTGCGTTTTCAGCTTTCTCTCGGCCTGCAAACGCCTTAATAGTCACGAATGCACCAAAACTTAGTTTGAACAAAAAAGGTTGAAAAACTATTCACAAATCATGATACCATCATGAAACAGATAAAAGTACTTTCCTGAGGTGCTAGTATTAGAAAAGCACTGTTAACCAATGCATTCTTGTGTTCTGTGCGTTTTCAGCTTTCTCTCGGCCTGCAAACGCCTTAATAGTCACGAATGCACCAAAACTTAGTTGGAACAAAAAAGGTTGAAAAACTATTCACAAATCATGATACCATCATAAAACAGATACATGTACTTTCCTGAGGTGCTAGTTTTAGGAAAACACTGTTAACCAATACATTCTTGTGTTCTGTGCGTTTTCAGCTTTCTCTCGGCCTGCAAACGCCTTAATAGCCACGAATGCACCAAAACTTAGTTTGAACAAAAAGGTTGGAAAACTATTCACAAATCATGATACCATCATAAAACAGATAAATGTACTTTCCTGAGGTGCTAGTTTTAGGAAAACACTGTTAACCAATGCATTCTTGTGTTCTGTGCGTTTTTAAGCCTTCTCTCGGCCTGAAAACGCCTTAATAGTCACGAATGCACCAAAACTTAGTTGGAACAAAAAATGTTGGAAAACTATTGACAAACCATGATACCATCATGAAAAGGATAAATGTACTTTCCTGAGGTGCTAGTTTGAGGAAAACACTGTTAACCAATGCATTCTTGTGTTCTGTGCGTTTTCAGCTTTCTCTCGGCCTGCAAACGCCTTAATAGCCACGAATGCACCAAAACTTAGTTTGAACAAAAAAGGTTGGAAAACTATTCACAAAGCATGATACCATCATAAAACAGATACATGTACTTTCCTGATGTGCTAGTTTTAGGAAAACACTGTTAACCAATGCATTCTTGTGTTCTGTGCGTTTTTAAGCCTTCTCTCGGCCTGAAAACGCCTTAATAGTCAAGAAAGCACCAAAACTTAGTTTGAACAAAAAAGGTTGAAAAACTATTCACAAATCATGATACCATCATTAAACAGATAAATGTACTTTCCTGAGGTGCTAGTTTTAGGAAAACCCTGTTAACCAATGCATTCTTGTGTTCTGTGCGTTTTCAGCTTTCTCTCGGCCTGCAAACGCCTTAATAGTCACGAATGCACCAAAACTTAGTTTGAACAAAAAAGGTTGGAAAACTATTCACAAACCATGAATCATCATGAAAAGGATAAATGTACTTTCCTGAGGTGCTAGTTTTAGGAAAATACTGTTAACCAATGCATTCTTGTGTTCTGTGTGTTTTCAGCTTTCTCTCGGCCTGCAAACGCCTTAATAGTCACGAATGCACCAAAACTTAGTTTGAACAAAAAAGGTTGAAAAACTATTCACAAATCATGATACCATCATAAAACAGATGAATGTACTTTCCTGAGGTGCTAGTTTGAGGAAAACACTGTTAACTAATGCATTCTTGTGTTCTGTGCGTTTTCAGCTTTCTCTCGGCCTGCAAACGCCTTAATAGTCACGAATGCACCAAAACTTAGTTTGAACAAAAAAGGTTGGAAAACTATTCACAAATCATGATACCATCATAAAACAGATGAATGAACTTTCCTGAGGCGCTAGTTTTAGGAAAACACTGTTAACAGATGCATTCTTGTGTTCTGTGCGTTTTCAGCTTTCTCTCGGTCTGCAAACGCCTTAATAGTCACGAATGCACCAAAACTTAGTTTGAACAAAAAAGGTTAGAAAACTATTCACAAACCATGATACCATCATGAAAAGGATAAATGTACTTTCCTGAGGGTCTAGTTTTAGGAAAACACTGTTAACCAATGCATTCTTGTGTTCTGTGCGTTTTCAGCTTTCTCTCGGCCTGCAAACGCCTTAATAGTCACGAATGCACCAAAACTTAGTTTGAACAAAAAAGGTTGAAAAACTATTCACAAATCATGATACCATCATAAAACAGATAAATGTACTTTCCTGAGGTGCTAGTTTTAGGAAAGCACTGTTAACCAATGCATTCTTGTGTTCTGTGCGTTTTCAGCTTTCTCTCGGCCTGCAAACGCCTTAATAGTCACGAATGCACCAAAACTTAGTTTGAACAAAAAAGGTTGAAAAACTATTCACAAATCATGATACCATCATGAAACAGATAAAAGTACTTTCCTGAGGTGCTAGTATTAGAAAAGCACTGTTAACCAATGCATTCTTGTGTTCTGTGCGTTTTCAGCTTTCTCTCGGCCTGCAAACGCCTTAATAGTCACGAATGCACCAAAACTTAGTTTGAACAAAAAAGGTTGGAAAACTATTCACAAACCATGATACCATCATAAAACAGATAAATGTACTTTCCTGAGGTGCCAGTTTTAGGAAAACACTGTTAACCAATGCATTCTTGTGTTCTGTGCGTTTTCAGCTTTCTCTCGGCCTGCAAACGCCTTAATAGTCACGAATGCACCAAAACTTAGTTTGAACAAAAAAGGTTGGAAAACTATTCACAAACCATGATACCATCATGAAAAGGATAAATGTACTTTCCTGAGGTGCTAGTTTTAGGAAAACACTGTTAACAGATGCATTCTTGTGTTCTGTGCGTTTTCAGCTTTCTCTCGGTCTGCAAACGCCTTAATAGTCACGAATGCACCAAAACTTAGTTTGAACAAAAAAGGTTGGAAAACTATTCACAAACCATGATACCATCATGAAAAGGATAAATGTACTTTCCTGAGGGTCTAGTTTTAGGAAAACACTGTTAACCAATGCATTCTTGTGTTCTGTGCGTTTTCAGCTTTCTCTCGGCCTGCAAACGCCTTAATAGTCACGAATGCACCAAAACTTAGTTTGAACAAAAAAGGTTGGAAAACTATTCACAAACCATGATACCATCATGAAAAGGATAAATGTACTTTCCTGAGGTGCTAGTTTTAGGAAAACACTGTTAACAGATGCATTCTTGTGTTCTGTGCGTTTTCAGCTTTCTCTCGGTCTGCAAACGCCTTAATAGTCACGAATGCACCAAAACTTAGTTTGAACAAAAAAGGTTGGAAAACTATTCACAAACCATGATACCATCATGAAAAGGATAAATGTACTTTCCTGAGGGTCTAGTTTTAGGAAAACACTGTTAACCAATGCATTCTTGTGTTCTGTGCGTTTTCAGCTTTCTATCGGCCTGCAAACGCCTTAATAGTCACGAATGCACCAAAACTTAGTTTGAACAAAAAAGGTTGGAAAACTATTCACAAACCATGATACCATCATGAAAAGGATGAATATACCTTCCTGAGGTGCCAGTTTTAGGAAAACACTGTTAACCAATGCATTCTTGTGTTCTGTGCGTTTTCAGCTTTCTCTCGGCCTGCAAACGCCTTAATAGCCACGAATGCACCAAAACTTAGTTTGAACAAAAAAGGTTGGAAAACTATTCACAAATCATGATACCATCATAAAACAGATAAATGTACTTTCCTGAGGTGCTAGTTTTAGGAAAACACTGTTAACAAATGCATTCTTGTGTTCTGTGCGTTTTTAAGCCTTCTCTCGGCCTGAAAACGCCTTAATAGTCAAGAAAGCACCAAAACTTAGTTTGAACAAAAAAGGTTGAAAAACTATTCACAAATCATGATACCATCATTAAACAGATAAATGTACTTTCCTGAGGTGCTAGTTTTAGGAAAACCCTGTTAACCAATGCATTCTTGTGTTCTGTGCGTTTTCAGCTTTCTCTCGGCCTGCAAACGCCTTAATAGCCACGAATGCACCAAAACTTAGTTTGAACAAAAAAGGTTGGAAAACTATTCACAAATCATGATACCATCATAAAACAGATAAATGTACTTTCCTGAGGTGCTAGTTTTAGGAAAACACTGTTAACCAATGCATTCTTGTGTTCTGTGCGTTTTTAAGCCTTCTCTCGGCCTGAAAACGCCTTAATAGTCAAGAAAGCACCAAAACTTAGTTGGAACAAAAAATGTTGGAAAACTATTCACAAACCATGATACCATCATGAAAAGGATAAATGTACTTTCCTGAGGTGCTAGTTTGAGGAAAACACTGTTAACCAATGCATTCTTGTGTTCTGTGCGTTTTCAGCTTTCTCTCGGTCTGCAAACGCCTTAATAGTCACGAATGCACCAAAACTTAGTTTGAACAAAAAAGGTTGGAAAACTATTCACAAACCATGATACCATCATGAAAAGGATAAATGTACTTTCCTGAGGTGCTAGTTTTAGGAAAACACTGTTAACCAATGCATTCTTGTGTTCTGTGTGTTTTCAGCTTTCTCTCGGCCTGCAAACGCCTTAATAGTCACGAATGCACCAAAACTTAGTTTGAACAAAAAAGGTTGAAAAACTATTCACAAATCATGATACCATCATAAAACAGATGAATGTACTTTCCTGAGGTGCTAGTTTGAGGAAAACACTGTTAACCAATGCATTCTTGTGTTCTGTGCGTTTTCAGCTTTCTCTCGGCCTGCAAACGCCTTAATAGTCACGAATGCACCAAAACTTAGTTTGAACAAAAAAGGTTGGAAAACTATTCACAAACCATGATACCATCATGAAAAGGATAAATGTACTTTCCTGAGGGTCTAGTTTTGGGAAATTACTGTTAACCAATGCATTCTTGTGTTCTGTGCGTTTTCAGCTTTCTCTCGGCCTGCAAACGCCTTAATAGTCACGAATGCACCAAAACTTAGTTGGAACAAAAAATGTTGGAAAACTATTCACAAACCATGATACCATCATGAAAAGGATAAATGTACTTTCCTGAGGTGCTAGTTTTAGGAAAACACTGTTAACCAATGCATTCTTGTGTTCTGTGCGTTTTTAAGACTTATCTCGGCCTGAAAACGCCTTAATAGTCACGAATGCACCAAAACTTAGTTTGAACAAAAAAGGTTGAAAAACTATTCACAAATCATGATACCATCATAAAACAGATGAATGTACTTTCCTGAGGTGCTAGTTTTAGGAAAACACTGTTAACCAATGCATTCTTGTGTTCTGTGCGTTTTCAGCTTTCTCTCGGCCTGCAAACGCCTTAATAGTCACGAATGCACCAAAACTTAGTTGGAACAAAAAAGGTTGAAAAACTATTCACAAATCATGATACCATCATAAAACAGATAAATGTACTTTCCTGAGGTGCTAGTTTTAGGAAAACACTGTTAACCAATGCATTCTTGTGTTCTGTGCGTTTTCAGCTTTCTCTCGGCCTGCAAACGCCTTAATAGTCACGAATGCACCAAAACTTAGTTTGAACAAAAAAGGTTGAAAAACTATTCACAAATCATGATACCATCATAAAACAGATGAATGTACTTTCCTGAGGTGCTAGTTTTAGGAAAACACTGTTAACCAATGCATTCTTGTGTTCTGTGCGTTTTCAGCTTTCTCTCGGTCTGCAAACGCCTTAATAGTCACGAATGCACCAAAACTTAGTTTGAACAAAAAAGGTTGGAAAACTATTCACAAACCATGATACCATCATGAAAAGGATAAATGTACTTTCCTGAGGTGCTAGTTTGAGGAAAACACTGTTAACCAATGCATTCTTGTGTTCTGTGCGTTTTCAGCTTTCTCTCGGCCTGCAAACGCCTTAATAGTCACGAATGCACCAAAACTTAGTTTGAACAAAAAAGGTTGGAAAACTATTCACAAACCATGATACCATCATGAAAAGGATAAATGTACTTTCCTGAGGTGCTAGTTTTAGGAAAACACTGTTAACAGATGCATTCTTGTGTTCTGTGCGTTTTCAGCTTTCTCTCGGTCTGCAAACGCCTTAATAGTCACGAATGCACCAAAACTTAGTTTGAACAAAAAAGGTTGGAAAACTATTCACAAACCATGATACCATCATGAAAAGGATAAATGTACTTTCCTGAGGGTCTAGTTTTAGGAAAACACTGTTAACCAATGCATTCTTGTGTTCTGTGCGTTTTCAGCTTTCTCTCGGCCTGCAAACGCCTTAATAGTCACGAATGCACCAAAACTTAGTTTGAACAAAAAAGGTTGGAAAACTATTCACAAACCATGATACCATCATGAAAAGGATGAATATACCTTCCTGAGGTGCCAGTTTTAGGAAAACACTGTTAACCAATGCATTCTTGTGTTCTGTGCGTTTTCAGCTTTCTCTCGGCCTGCAAACGCCTTAATAGCCACGAATGCACCAAAACTTAGTTTGAACAAAAAAGGTTGAAAAACTATTCACAAATCATGATACCATCATAAAACAGATGAATGTACTTTCCTGAGGTGCTAGTTTTAGGAAAACACTGTTAACCAATGCATTCTTGTGTTCTGTGCGTTTTTAAGCCTTCTCTCGGCCTGAAAACGCCTTAATAGTCAAGAAAGCACCAAAACTTAGTTTGAACAAAAAAGGTTGAAAAACTATTCACAAATCATGATACCATCATTAAACAGATAAATGTACTTTCCTGAGGTGCTAGTTTTAGGAAAACCCTGTTAACCAATGCATTCTTGTGTTCTGTGCGTTTTCAGCTTTCTCTCGGCCTGCAAACGCCTTAATAGCCACGAATGCACCAAAACTTAGTTTGAACAAAAAAGGTTGGAAAACTATTCACAAATCATGATACCATCATAAAACAGATAAATGTACTTTCCTGAGGTGCTAGTTTTAGGAAAACACTGTTAACCAATGCATTCTTGTGTTCTGTGCGTTTTTAAGCCTTCTCTCGGCCTGAAAACGCCTTAATAGTCAAGAAAGCACCAAAACTTAGTTGGAACAAAAAATGTTGGAAAACTATTCACAAACCATGATACCATCATGAAAAGGATAAATGTACTTTCCTGAGGTGCTAGTTTGAGGAAAACACTGTTAACCAATGCATTCTTGTGTTCTGTGCGTTTTCAGCTTTCTCTCGGTCTGCAAACGCCTTAATAGTCACGAATGCACCAAAACTTAGTTTGAACAAAAAAGGTTGGAAAACTATTCACAAACCATGATACCATCATGAAAAGGATAAATGTACTTTCCTGAGGTGCTAGTTTTAGGAAAACACTGTTAACCAATGCATTCTTGTGTTCTGTGTGTTTTCAGCTTTCTCTCGGCCTGCAAACGCCTTAATAGTCACGAATGCACCAAAACTTAGTTTGAACAAAAAAGGTTGAAAAACTATTCACAAATCATGATACCATCATAAAACAGATGAATGTACTTTCCTGAGGTGCTAGTTTGAGGAAAACACTGTTAACCAATGCATTCTTGTGTTCTGTGCGTTTTCAGCTTTCTCTCGGCCTGCAAACGCCTTAATAGTCACGAATGCACCAAAACTTAGTTTGAACAAAAAAGGTTGGAAAACTATTCACAAACCATGATACCATCATGAAAAGGATAAATGTACTTTCCTGAGGGTCTAGTTTTGGGAAATTACTGTTAACCAATGCATTCTTGTGTTCTGTGCGTTTTCAGCTTTCTCTCGGCCTGCAAACGCCTTAATAGTCACGAATGCACCAAAACTTAGTTGGAACAAAAAATGTTGGAAAACTATTCACAAACCATGATACCATCATGAAAAGGATAAATGTACTTTCCTGAGGTGCTAGTTTTAGGAAAACACTGTTAACCAATGCATTCTTGTGTTCTGTGCGTTTTTAAGACTTATCTCGGCCTGAAAACGCCTTAATAGTCACGAATGCACCAAAACTTAGTTTGAACAAAAAAGGTTGAAAAACTATTCACAAATCATGATACCATCATAAAACAGATGAATGTACTTTCCTGAGGTGCTAGTTTTAGGAAAACACTGTTAACCAATGCATTCTTGTGTTCTGTGCGTTTTCAGCTTTCTCTCGGCCTGCAAACGCCTTAATAGTCACGAATGCACCAAAACTTAGTTGGAACAAAAAAGGTTGAAAAACTATTCACAAATCATGATACCATCATAAAACAGATAAATGTACTTTCCTGAGGTGCTAGTTTTAGGAAAACACTGTTAACCAATGCATTCTTGTGTTCTGTGCGTTTTCAGCTTTCTCTCGGCCTGCAAACGCCTTAATAGTCACGAATGCACCAAAACTTAGTTTGAACAAAAAAGGTTGAAAAACTATTCACAAATCATGATACCATCATAAAACAGATGAATGTACTTTCCTGAGGTGCTAGTTTTAGGAAAACACTGTTAACCAATGCATTCTTGTGTTCTGTGCGTTTTCAGCTTTCTCTCGGCCTGCAAACGCCTTAATAGTCACGAATGCACCAAAACTTAGTTTGAACAAAAAAGGTTGGAAAACTATTCACAAACCATGATACCATCATGAAAAGGATAAATGTACTTTCCTGAGGTGCTAGTTTGAGGAAAACACTGTTAACCAATGCATTCTTGTGTTCTGTGCGTTTTTAAGCCTTCTCTCGGCCTGAAAACGCCTTAATAGTCAAGAAAGCACCAAAACTTAGTTGGAACAAAAAATGTTGGAAAACTATTCACAAACCATGATACCATCATGAAAAGGATAAATGTACTTTCCTGAGGTGCTAGTTTGAGGAAAACACTGTTAACCAATGCATTCTTGTGTTCTGTGCGTTTTCAGCTTTCTCTCGGTCTGCAAACGCCTTAATAGTCACGAATGCACCAAAACTTAGTTTGAACAAAAAAGGTTGGAAAACTATTCACAAACCATGATACCATCATGAAAAGGATAAATGTACTTTCCTGAGGTGCTAGTTTTAGGAAAACACTGTTAACCAATGCATTCTTGTGTTCTGTGTGTTTTCAGCTTTCTCTCGGCCTGCAAACGCCTTAATAGTCACGAATGCACCAAAACTTAGTTTGAACAAAAAAGGTTGAAAAACTATTCACAAATCATGATACCATCATAAAACAGATGAATGTACTTTCCTGAGGTGCTAGTTTGAGGAAAACACTGTTAACCAATGCATTCTTGTGTTCTGTGCGTTTTCAGCTTTCTCTCGGCCTGCAAACGCCTTAATAGTCACGAATGCACCAAAACTTAGTTTGAACAAAAAAGGTTGGAAAACTATTCACAAACCATGATACCATCATGAAAAGGATAAATGTACTTTCCTGAGGGTCTAGTTTTGGGAAATTACTGTTAACCAATGCATTCTTGTGTTCTGTGCGTTTTCAGCTTTCTCTCGGCCTGCAAACGCCTTAATAGTCACGAATGCACCAAAACTTAGTTGGAACAAAAAATGTTGGAAAACTATTCACAAACCATGATACCATCATGAAAAGGATAAATGTACTTTCCTGAGGTGCTAGTTTTAGGAAAACACTGTTAACCAATGCATTCTTGTGTTCTGTGCGTTTTTAAGACTTATCTCGGCCTGAAAACGCCTTAATAGTCACGAATGCACCAAAACTTAGTTTGAACAAAAAAGGTTGAAAAACTATTCACAAATCATGATACCATCATAAAACAGATGAATGTACTTTCCTGAGGTGCTAGTTTTAGGAAAACACTGTTAACCAATGCATTCTTGTGTTCTGTGCGTTTTCAGCTTTCTCTCGGCCTGCAAACGCCTTAATAGTCACGAATGCACCAAAACTTAGTTGGAACAAAAAAGGTTGAAAAACTATTCACAAATCATGATACCATCATAAAACAGATAAATGTACTTTCCTGAGGTGCTAGTTTTAGGAAAACACTGTTAACCAATGCATTCTTGTGTTCTGTGCGTTTTCAGCTTTCTCTCGGCCTGCAAACGCCTTAATAGTCACGAATGCACCAAAACTTAGTTTGAACAAAAAAGGTTGAAAAACTATTCACAAATCATGATACCATCATAAAACAGATGAATGTACTTTCCTGAGGTGCTAGTTTTAGGAAAACACTGTTAACCAATGCATTCTTGTGTTCTGTGCGTTTTCAGCTTTCTCTCGGTCTGCAAACGCCTTAATAGTCACGAATGCACCAAAACTTAGTTTGAACAAAAAAGGTTGGAAAACTATTCACAAACCATGATACCATCATGAAAAGGATAAATGTACTTTCCTGAGGTGCTAGTTTGAGGAAAACACTGTTAACCAATGCATTCTTGTGTTCTGTGCGTTTTCAGCTTTCTCTCGGCCTGCAAACGCCTTAATAGTCACGAATGCACCAAAACTTAGTTTGAACAAAAAAGGTTGGAAAACTATTCACAAACCATGATACCATCATGAAAAGGATAAATGTACTTTCCTGAGGTGCTAGTTTTAGGAAAACACTGTTAACAGATGCATTCTTGTGTTCTGTGCGTTTTCAGCTTTCTCTCGGTCTGCAAACGCCTTAATAGTCACGAATGCACCAAAACTTAGTTTGAACAAAAAAGGTTGGAAAACTATTCACAAACCATGATACCATCATGAAAAGGATAAATGTACTTTCCTGAGGGTCTAGTTTTAGGAAAACACTGTTAACCAATGCATTCTTGTGTTCTGTGCGTTTTCAGCTTTCTCTCGGCCTGCAAACGCCTTAATAGTCACGAATGCACCAAAACTTAGTTTGAACAAAAAAGGTTGGAAAACTATTCACAAACCATGATACCATCATGAAAAGGATGAATATACCTTCCTGAGGTGCCAGTTTTAGGAAAACACTGTTAACCAATGCATTCTTGTGTTCTGTGCGTTTTCAGCTTTCTCTCGGCCTGCAAACGCCTTAATAGCCACGAATGCACCAAAACTTAGTTTGAACAAAAAAGGTTGAAAAACTATTCACAAATCATGATACCATCATAAAACAGATGAATGTACTTTCCTGAGGTGCTAGTTTTAGGAAAACACTGTTAACCAATGCATTCTTGTGTTCTGTGCGTTTTCAGCTTTCTCTCGGCCTGCAAACGCCTTAATAGTCACGAATGCACCAAAACTTAGTTTGAACAAAAAAGGTTGGAAAACTATTCACAAACCATGATACCATCATGAAAAGGATAAATGTACTTTCCTGAGGTGCTAGTTTGAGGAAAACACTGTTAACCAATGCATTCTTGTGTTCTGTGCGTTTTCAGCTTTCTCTCGGCCTGCAAACGCCTTAATAGTCACGAATGCACCAAAACTTAGTTTGAACAAAAAAGGTTGGAAAACTATTCACAAACCATGATACCATCATGAAAAGGATAAATGTACTTTCCTGAGGTGCTAGTTTTAGGAAAACACTGTTAACCAATGCATTCTTGTGTTCTGTGCGTTTTCAGCTTTCTCTCGGTCTGCAAACGCCTTAATAGTCACGAATGCACCAAAACTTAGTTTGAACAAAAAAGGTTGGAAAACTATTCACAAACCATGATACCATCATGAAAAGGATAAATGTACTTTCCTGAGGGTCTAGTTTTAGGAAAACACTGTTAACCAATGCATTCTTGTGTTCTGTGCGTTTTCAGCTTTCTCTCGGCCTGCAAACGCCTTAATAGTCACGAATGCACCAAAACTTAGTTTGAACAAAAAAGGTTGGAAAACTATTCACAAACCATGATACCATCATGAAAAGGATGAATATACCTTCCTGAGGTGCCAGTTTTAGGAAAACACTGTTAACCAATGCATTCTTGTGTTCTGTGCGTTTTCAGCTTTCTCTCGGCCTGCAAACGCCTTAATAGCCACGAATGCACCAAAACTTAGTTTGAACAAAAAAGGTTGAAAAACTATTCACAAATCATGATACCATCATAAAACAGATGAATGTACTTTCCTGAGGTGCTAGTTTTAGGAAAACACTGTTAACCAATGCATTCTTGTGTTCTGTGCGTTTTCAGCTTTCTCTCGGTCTGCAAACGCCTTAATAGTCACGAATGCACCAAAACTTAGTTTGAACAAAAAAGGTTGGAAAACTATTCACAAACCATGATACCATCATGAAAAGGATAAATGTACTTTCCTGAGGTGCTAGTTTGAGGAAAACACTGTTAACCAATGCATTCTTGTGTTCTGTGCGTTTTCAGCTTTCTCTCGGCCTGCAAACGCCTTAATAGTCACGAATGCACCAAAACTTAGTTTGAACAAAAAAGGTTGGAAAACTATTCACAAACCATGATACCATCATGAAAAGGATAAATGTACTTTCCTGAGGTGCTAGTTTTAGGAAAACACTGTTAACAGATGCATTCTTGTGTTCTGTGCGTTTTCAGCTTTCTCTCGGTCTGCAAACGCCTTAATAGTCACGAATGCACCAAAACTTAGTTTGAACAAAAAAGGTTGGAAAACTATTCACAAACCATGATACCATCATGAAAAGGATAAATGTACTTTCCTGAGGGTCTAGTTTTAGGAAAACACTGTTAACCAATGCATTCTTGTGTTCTGTGCGTTTTCAGCTTTCTATCGGCCTGCAAACGCCTTAATAGTCACGAATGCACCAAAACTTAGTTTGAACAAAAAAGGTTGGAAAACTATTCACAAACCATGATACCATCATGAAAAGGATGAATATACCTTCCTGAGGTGCCAGTTTTAGGAAAACACTGTTAACCAATGCATTCTTGTGTTCTGTGCGTTTTCAGCTTTCTCTCGGCCTGCAAACGCCTTAATAGCCACGAATGCACCAAAACTTAGTTTGAACAAAAAAGGTTGGAAAACTATTCACAAATCATGATACCATCATAAAACAGATAAATGTACTTTCCTGAGGTGCTAGTTTTAGGAAAACACTGTTAACAAATGCATTCTTGTGTTCTGTGCGTTTTTAAGCCTTCTCTCGGCCTGAAAACGCCTTAATAGTCAAGAAAGCACCAAAACTTAGTTTGAACAAAAAAGGTTGAAAAACTATTCACAAATCATGATACCATCATTAAACAGATAAATGTACTTTCCTGAGGTGCTAGTTTTAGGAAAACCCTGTTAACCAATGCATTCTTGTGTTCTGTGCGTTTTCAGCTTTCTCTCGGCCTGCAAACGCCTTAATAGCCACGAATGCACCAAAACTTAGTTTGAACAAAAAAGGTTGGAAAACTATTCACAAATCATGATACCATCATAAAACAGATAAATGTACTTTCCTGAGGTGCTAGTTTTAGGAAAACACTGTTAACCAATGCATTCTTGTGTTCTGTGCGTTTTTAAGCCTTCTCTCGGCCTGAAAACGCCTTAATAGTCAAGAAAGCACCAAAACTTAGTTGGAACAAAAAATGTTGGAAAACTATTCACAAACCATGATACCATCATGAAAAGGATAAATGTACTTTCCTGAGGTGCTAGTTTGAGGAAAACACTGTTAACCAATGCATTCTTGTGTTCTGTGCGTTTTCAGCTTTCTCTCGGTCTGCAAACGCCTTAATAGTCACGAATGCACCAAAACTTAGTTTGAACAAAAAAGGTTGGAAAACTATTCACAAACCATGATACCATCATGAAAAGGATAAATGTACTTTCCTGAGGTGCTAGTTTTAGGAAAACACTGTTAACCAATGCATTCTTGTGTTCTGTGCGTTTTCAGCTTTCTCTCGGCCTGCAAACGCCTTAATAGTCACGAGCACCAAAACTTAGTTTGAACAAAAAAGGTTGGAAAACTATTCACAAACCATGATACCATCATGAAAAGGATAAATGTACTTTCCTGAGGGTCTAGTTTTAGGAAAACACTGTTAACCAATGCATTCTTGTGTTCTGTGCGTTTTCAGCTTTCTCTCGGCCTGCAAACGCCTTAATAGTCACGAATGCACCAAAACTTAGTTGGAACAAAAAATGTTGGAAAACTATTCACAAACCATGATACCATCATGAAAAGGATAAATGTACTGTCCTGAGGTGCTAGTTTTAGGAAAACACTGTTAACCAATGCATTCTTGTGTTCTGTGCGTTTTCAGCTTTCTCTCGGCCTGCAAACGCCTTAATAGTCACGAATGCACCAAAACTTAGTTTGAACAAAAAAGGTTGGAAAACTATTCACAAACCATGATACCATCATGAAAAGGATGAATATACCTTCCTGAGGTGCCAGTTTTAGGAAAACACTGTTAACCAATGCATTCTTGTGTTCTGTTTTTTCAGCTTTCTCTCGGCCTGCAAACGCCTTAATAGCCACGAATGCACCAAAACTTAGTTTGAACAAAAAAGGTTGGAAAACTATTCACAAATCATGATACCATCATAAAACAGATAAATGTACTTTCCTGAGGTGCTAGTTTTAGGAAAACACTGTTAACAAATGCATTCTTGTGTTCTGTGCGTTTTTAAGCCTTCTCTCGGCCTGAAAACGCCTTAATAGTCAAGAAAGCACCAAAACTTAGTTTGAACAAAAAAGGTTGAAAAACTATTCACAAATCATGATACCATCATTAAACAGATAAATGTACTTTCCTGAGGTGCTAGTTTTAGGAAAACCCTGTTAACCAATGCATTCTTGTGTTCTGTGCGTTTTCAGCTTTCTCTCGGCCTGCAAACGCCTTAATAGCCACGAATGCACCAAAACTTAGTTGGAACAAAAAATGTTGGAAAACTATTCACAAACCATGATACCATCATGAAAAGGATAAATGTACTTTCCTGAGGTGCTAGTTTTAGGAAAACACTGTTAACCAATGCATTCTTGTGTTCTGTGCGTTTTCAGCTTTCTCTCGGCCTGCAAACGCCTTAATAGTCACGAATGCACCAAAACTTAGTTTGAACAAAAAAGGTTGGAAAACTATTCACAAACCATGATACCATCATGAAAAGGATAAATGTACTTTCCTGAGGGTCTAGTTTTAGGAAAACACTGTTAACCAATGCATTCTTGTGTTCTGTGCGTTTTCAGCTTTCTCTCGGCCTGCAAACGCCTTAATAGTCACAAATGCACCAAAACTTAGTTGGAACAAAAAATGTTGGAAAACTATTCACAAACCATGATACCATCATGAAAAAGATAAATGTACTGTCCTGAGGTGCTAGTTTGAGGAAAACACTGTTAACCAATGCATTCTTGTGTTCTGTGCGTTTTCAGCTTTCTCTCGGCCTGCAAACGCCTTAATAGTCACGAATGCACCAAAACTTAGTTTGAACAAAAAAGGTTGGAAAACTATTCACAAACCATGATACCATCATGAAAAGGATAAATGTACTTTCCTGAGGTGCTAGTTTTAGGAAAACACTGTTAACCAATGCATTCTTGTGTTCTGTGCGTTTTCAGCTTTCTCTCGGCCTGCAAACGCCTTAATAGTCACGAATGCACCAAAACTTAGTTTGAACAAAAAAGGTTGAAAAACTATTCACAAATCATGATACCATCATAAAACAGATGAATGTACTTTCCTGAGGTGCTAGTTTTAGGAAAACACTGTTAACCAATGCATTCTTGTGTTCTGTGCGTTTTCAGCTTTCTCTCGGTCTGCAAACGCCTTAATAGTCACGAATGCACCAAAACTTAGTTTGAACAAAAAAGGTTGGAAAACTATTCACAAACCATGATACCATCATGAAAAGGATAAATGTACTTTCCTGAGGTGCTAGTTTTAGGAAAACACTGTTAACCAATGCATTCTTGTGTTCTGTGCGTTTTCAGCTTTCTCTCGGTCTGCAAACGCCTTAATAGTCACGAATGCACCAAAACTTAGTTTGAACAAAAAAGGTTGGAAAACTATTCACAAACCATGATACCATCATGAAAAGGATAAATGTACTTTCCTGAGGTGCTAGTTTGAGGAAAACACTGTTAACCAATGCATTCTTGTGTTCTGTGCGTTTTCAGCTTTCTCTCGGCCTGCAAACGCCTTAATAGTCACGAATGCACCAAAACTTAGTTTGAACAAAAAAGGTTGGAAAACTATTCACAAACCATGATACCATCATGAAAAGGATAAATGTACTTTCCTGAGGGTCTAGTTTTAGGAAAACACTGTTAACCAATGCATTCTTGTGTTCTGTGCGTTTTCAGCTTTCTCTCGGCCTGCAAACGCCTTAATAGTCACAAATGCACCAAAACTTAGTTGGAACAAAAAATGTTGGAAAACTATTCACAAACCATGATACCATCATGAAAAGGATAAATGTACTTTCCTGAGGTGCTAGTTTTAGGAAAACACTGTTAACCAATGCATTCTTGTGTTCTGTGCGTTTTCAGCTTTCTCTCGGTCTGCAAACGCCTTAATAGTCACGAATGCACCAAAACTTAGTTTGAACAAAAAAGGTTGGAAAACTATTCACAAACCATGATACCATCATGAAAAGGATAAATGTACTTTCCTGAGGTGCTAGTTTGAGGAAAACACTGTTAACCAATGCATTCTTGTGTTCTGTGCGTTTTCAGCTTTCTCTCGGCCTGCAAACGCCTTAATAGTCACGAATGCACCAAAACTTAGTTTGAACAAAAAAGGTTGGAAAACTATTCACAAACCATGATACCATCATGAAAAGGATAAATGTACTTTCCTGAGGGTCTAGTTTTAGGAAAACACTGTTAACCAATGCATTCTTGTGTTCTGTGCGTTTTCAGCTTTCTCTCGGCCTGCAAACGCCTTAATAGCCACGAATGCACCAAAACTTAGTTTGAACAAAAAAGGTTGGAAAACTATTCACAAATCATGATACCATCATAAAACAGATAAATGTACTTTCCTGAGGTGCTAGTTTTAGGAAAACACTGTTAACAAATGCATTCTTGTGTTCTGTGCGTTTTTAAGCCTTCTCTCGGCCTGAAAACGCCTTAATAGTCAAGAAAGCACCAAAACTTAGTTTGAACAAAAAAGGTTGAAAAACTATTCACAAATCATGATACCATCATTAAACAGATAAATGTACTTTCCTGAGGTGCTAGTTTTAGGAAAACCCTGTTAACCAATGCATTCTTGTGTTCTGTGCGTTTTCAGCTTTCTCTCGGCCTGCAAACGCCTTAATAGCCACGAATGCACCAAAACTTAGTTTGAACAAAAAAGGTTGGAAAACTATTCACAAATCATGATACCATCATAAAACAGATAAATGTACTTTCCTGAGGTGCTAGTTTTAGGAAAACACTGTTAACCAATGCATTCTTGTGTTCTGTGCGTTTTTAAGCCTTCTCTCGGCCTGAAAACGCCTTAATAGTCAAGAAAGCACCAAAACTTAGTTGGAACAAAAAATGTTGGAAAACTATTCACAAACCATGATACCATCATGAAAAGGATAAATGTACTTTCCTGAGGTGCTAGTTTGAGGAAAACACTGTTAACCAATGCATTCTTGTGTTCTGTGCGTTTTCAGCTTTCTCTCGGTCTGCAAACGCCTTAATAGTCACGAATGCACCAAAACTTAGTTTGAACAAAAAAGGTTGGAAAACTATTCACAAACCATGATACCATCATGAAAAGGATAAATGTACTTTCCTGAGGTGCTAGTTTTAGGAAAACACTGTTAACCAATGCATTCTTGTGTTCTGTGCGTTTTCAGCTTTCTCTCGGCCTGCAAACGCCTTAATAGTCACGAGCACCAAAACTTAGTTTGAACAAAAAAGGTTGGAAAACTATTCACAAACCATGATACCATCATGAAAAGGATAAATGTACTTTCCTGAGGGTCTAGTTTTAGGAAAACACTGTTAACCAATGCATTCTTGTGTTCTGTGCGTTTTCAGCTTTCTCTCGGCCTGCAAACGCCTTAATAGTCACGAATGCACCAAAACTTAGTTGGAACAAAAAATGTTGGAAAACTATTCACAAACCATGATACCATCATGAAAAGGATAAATGTACTGTCCTGAGGTGCTAGTTTGAGGAAAACACTGTTAACCAATGCATTCTTGTGTTCTGTGCGTTTTCAGCTTTCTCTCGGCCTGCAAACGCCTTAATAGTCACGAATGCACCAAAACTTAGTTTGAACAAAAAAGGTTGGAAAACTATTCACAAACCATGATACCATCATGAAAAGGATAAATGTACTTTCCTGAGGTGCTAGTTTTAGGAAAACACTGTTAACCAATGCATTCTTGTGTTCTGTGCGTTTTCAGCTTTCTCTCGGCCTGCAAACGCCTTAATAGTCACGAATGCACCAAAACTTAGTTTGAACAAAAAAGGTTGGAAAACTATTCACAAACCATGATACCATCATGAAAAGGATGAATATACCTTCCTGAGGTGCCAGTTTTAGGAAAACACTGTTAACCAATGCATTCTTGTGTTCTGTTTTTTCAGCTTTCTCTCGGCCTGCAAACGCCTTAATAGCCACGAATGCACCAAAACTTAGTTTGAACAAAAAAGGTTGGAAAACTATTCACAAATCATGATACCATCATAAAACAGATAAATGTACTTTCCTGAGGTGCTAGTTTTAGGAAAACACTGTTAACAAATGCATTCTTGTGTTCTGTGCGTTTTTAAGCCTTCTCTCGGCCTGAAAACGCCTTAATAGTCAAGAAAGCACCAAAACTTAGTTTGAACAAAAAAGGTTGAAAAACTATTCACAAATCATGATACCATCATTAAACAGATAAATGTACTTTCCTGAGGTGCTAGTTTTAGGAAAACCCTGTTAACCAATGCATTCTTGTGTTCTGTGCGTTTTCAGCTTTCTCTCGGCCTGCAAACGCCTTAATAGCCACGAATGCACCAAAACTTAGTTGGAACAAAAAATGTTGGAAAACTATTCACAAACCATGATACCATCATGAAAAGGATAAATGTACTTTCCTGAGGTGCTAGTTTTAGGAAAACACTGTTAACCAATGCATTCTTGTGTTCTGTGCGTTTTCAGCTTTCTCTCGGCCTGCAAACGCCTTAATAGTCACGAATGCACCAAAACTTAGTTTGAACAAAAAAGGTTGGAAAACTATTCACAAACCATGATACCATCATGAAAAGGATAAATGTACTTTCCTGAGGGTCTAGTTTTAGGAAAACACTGTTAACCAATGCATTCTTGTGTTCTGTGCGTTTTCAGCTTTCTCTCGGCCTGCAAACGCCTTAATAGTCACAAATGCACCAAAACTTAGTTGGAACAAAAAATGTTGGAAAACTATTCACAAACCATGATACCATCATGAAAAAGATAAATGTACTGTCCTGAGGTGCTAGTTTGAGGAAAACACTGTTAACCAATGCATTCTTGTGTTCTGTGCGTTTTCAGCTTTCTCTCGGCCTGCAAACGCCTTAATAGTCACGAATGCACCAAAACTTAGTTTGAACAAAAAAGGTTGGAAAACTATTCACAAACCATGATACCATCATGAAAAGGATAAATGTACTTTCCTGAGGTGCTAGTTTTAGGAAAACACTGTTAACCAATGCATTCTTGTGTTCTGTGCGTTTTCAGCTTTCTCTCGGCCTGCAAACGCCTTAATAGTCACGAATGCACCAAAACTTAGTTTGAACAAAAAAGGTTGAAAAACTATTCACAAATCATGATACCATCATAAAACAGATGAATGTACTTTCCTGAGGTGCTAGTTTTAGGAAAACACTGTTAACCAATGCATTCTTGTGTTCTGTGCGTTTTCAGCTTTCTCTCGGTCTGCAAACGCCTTAATAGTCACGAATGCACCAAAACTTAGTTTGAACAAAAAAGGTTGGAAAACTATTCACAAACCATGATACCATCATGAAAAGGATAAATGTACTTTCCTGAGGTGCTAGTTTTAGGAAAACACTGTTAACCAATGCATTCTTGTGTTCTGTGCGTTTTCAGCTTTCTCTCGGTCTGCAAACGCCTTAATAGTCACGAATGCACCAAAACTTAGTTTGAACAAAAAAGGTTGGAAAACTATTCACAAACCATGATACCATCATGAAAAGGATAAATGTACTTTCCTGAGGTGCTAGTTTGAGGAAAACACTGTTAACCAATGCATTCTTGTGTTCTGTGCGTTTTCAGCTTTCTCTCGGCCTGCAAACGCCTTAATAGTCACGAATGCACCAAAACTTAGTTTGAACAAAAAAGGTTGGAAAACTATTCACAAACCATGATACCATCATGAAAAGGATAAATGTACTTTCCTGAGGGTCTAGTTTTAGGAAAACACTGTTAACCAATGCATTCTTGTGTTCTGTGCGTTTTCAGCTTTCTCTCGGCCTGCAAACGCCTTAATAGTCACAAATGCACCAAAACTTAGTTGGAACAAAAAATGTTGGAAAACTATTCACAAACCATGATACCATCATGAAAAGGATAAATGTACTTTCCTGAGGTGCTAGTTTTAGGAAAACACTGTTAACCAATGCATTCTTGTGTTCTGTGCGTTTTCAGCTTTCTCTCGGTCTGCAAACGCCTTAATAGTCACGAATGCACCAAAACTTAGTTTGAACAAAAAAGGTTGGAAAACTATTCACAAACCATGATACCATCATGAAAAGGATAAATGTACTTTCCTGAGGTGCTAGTTTGAGGAAAACACTGTTAACCAATGCATTCTTGTGTTCTGTGCGTTTTCAGCTTTCTCTCGGCCTGCAAACGCCTTAATAGTCACGAATGCACCAAAACTTAGTTTGAACAAAAAAGGTTGGAAAACTATTCACAAACCATGATACCATCATGAAAAGGATAAATGTACTTTCCTGAGGGTCTAGTTTTAGGAAAACACTGTTAACCAATGCATTCTTGTGTTCTGTGCGTTTTCAGCTTTCTCTCGGCCTGCAAACGCCTTAATAGTCACAAATGCACCAAAACTTAGTTGGAACAAAAAATGTTGGAAAACTATTCACAAACCATGATACCATCATGAAAAAGATAAATGTACTGTCCTGAGGTGCTAGTTTGAGGAAAACACTGTTAACCAATGCATTCTTGTGTTCTGTGCGTTTTCAGCTTTCTCTCGGCCTGCAAACGCCTTAATAGTCACGAATGCACCAAAACTTAGTTTGAACAAAAAAGGTTGGAAAACTATTCACAAACCATGATACCATCATGAAAAGGATAAATGTACTTTCCTGAGGTGCTAGTTTTAGGAAAACACTGTTAACCAATGCATTCTTGTGTTCTGTGCGTTTTCAGCTTTCTCTCGGCCTGCAAACGCCTTAATAGTCACGAATGCACCAAAACTTAGTTTGAACAAAAAAGGTTGAAAAACTATTCACAAATCATGATACCATCATAAAACAGATGAATGTACTTTCCTGAGGTGCTAGTTTTAGGAAAACACTGTTAACCAATGCATTCTTGTGTTCTGTGCGTTTTCAGCTTTCTCTCGGTCTGCAAACGCCTTAATAGTCACGAATGCACCAAAACTTAGTTTGAACAAAAAAGGTTGGAAAACTATTCACAAACCATGATACCATCATGAAAAGGATAAATGTACTTTCCTGAGGTGCTAGTTTTAGGAAAACACTGTTAACCAATGCATTCTTGTGTTCTGTGCGTTTTCAGCTTTCTCTCGGTCTGCAAACGCCTTAATAGTCACGAATGCACCAAAACTTAGTTTGAACAAAAAAGGTTGGAAAACTATTCACAAACCATGATACCATCATGAAAAGGATAAATGTACTTTCCTGAGGTGCTAGTTTGAGGAAAACACTGTTAACCAATGCATTCTTGTGTTCTGTGCGTTTTCAGCTTTCTCTCGGCCTGCAAACGCCTTAATAGTCACGAATGCACCAAAACTTAGTTTGAACAAAAAAGGTTGGAAAACTATTCACAAACCATGATACCATCATGAAAAGGATAAATGTACTTTCCTGAGGTGCTAGTTTTAGGAAAACACTGTTAACAGATGCATTCTTGTGTTCTGTGCGTTTTCAGCTTTCTCTCGGTCTGCAAACGCCTTAATAGTCACGAATGCACCAAAACTTAGTTTGAACAAAAAAGGTTGGAAAACTATTCACAAACCATGATACCATCATGAAAAGGATGAATATACCTTCCTGAGGTGCCAGTTTTAGGAAAACACTGTTAACCAATGCATTCTTGTGTTCTGTGCGTTTTCAGCTTTCTCTCGGCCTGCAAACGCCTTAATAGCCACGAATGCACCAAAACTTAGTTTGCACAAAAAAGGTTGGAAAACTATTCACAAATCATGATACCATCATAAAACAGATAAATGTACTTTCCTGAGGTGCTAGTTTTAGGAAAACACTGTTAACAAATGCATTCTTGTGTTCTGTGCGTTTTTAAGCCTTCTCTCGGCCTGCAAACGCCTTAATAGTCACGAATGCACCAAAACTTAGTTTGAACAAAAAAGGTTGGAAAACTATTCACAAACCATGATACCATCATGAAAAGGATAAATGTACTTTCCTGAGGTGCTAGTTTTAGGAAAACACTGTTAACAGATGCATTCTTGTGTTCTGTGCGTTTTCAGCTTTCTCTCGGTCTGCAAACGCCTTAATAGTCACGAATGCACCAAAACTTAGTTTGAACAAAAAAGGTTGGAAAACTATTCACAAACCATGATACCATCATGAAAAGGATAAATGTACTTTCCTGAGGGTCTAGTTTTAGGAAAACACTGTTAACCAATGCATTCTTGTGTTCTGTGCGTTTTCAGCTTTCTCTCGGCCTGCAAACGCCTTAATAGTCACGAATGCACCAAAACTTAGTTTGAACAAAAAAGGTTGGAAAACTATTCACAAACCATGATACCATCATGAAAAGGATGAATATACCTTCCTGAGGTGCCAGTTTTAGGAAAACACTGTTAACCAATGCATTCTTGTGTTCTGTGCGTTTTCAGCTTTCTCTCGGCCTGCAAACGCCTTAATAGCCACGAATGCACCAAAACTTAGTTTGAACAAAAAAGGTTGAAAAACTATTCACAAATCATGATACCATCATAAAACAGATGAATGTACTTTCCTGAGGTGCTAGTTTTAGGAAAACACTGTTAACCAATGCATTCTTGTGTTCTGTGCGTTTTCAGCTTTCTCTCGGCCTGCAAACGCCTTAATAGTCACGAATGCACCAAAACTTAGTTTGAACAAAAAAGGTTGGAAAACTATTCACAAACCATGATACCATCATGAAAAGGATAAATGTACTTTCCTGAGGTGCTAGTTTGAGGAAAACACTGTTAACCAATGCATTCTTGTGTTCTGTGCGTTTTCAGCTTTCTCTCGGCCTGCAAACGCCTTAATAGTCACGAATGCACCAAAACTTAGTTTGAACAAAAAAGGTTGGAAAACTATTCACAAACCATGATACCATCATGAAAAGGATAAATGTACTTTCCTGAGGTGCTAGTTTTAGGAAAACACTGTTAACAGATGCATTCTTGTGTTCTGTGCGTTTTCAGCTTTCTCT
Organism: Gasterosteus aculeatus; assembly: GCF_964276395.1. Classification (NCBI taxonomy): domain Eukaryota; kingdom Metazoa; phylum Chordata; class Actinopteri; order Perciformes; family Gasterosteidae; genus Gasterosteus; species Gasterosteus aculeatus. Next base: position 8,015,776 of record NC_135708.1, on the reverse strand, counting down.
CGGTCTGCAAACGCCTTAATAGTCACGAATGCACCAAAACTTAGTTTGAACAAAAAAGGTTGGAAAACTATTCACAAACCATGATACCATCATGAAAAGGATAAATGTACTTTCCTGAGGGTCGAGTTTTAGGAAAACACTGTTAACCAATGCATTCTTGTGTTCTGTGCGTTTTCAGCTTTCTATCGGCCTGCAAACGCCTTAATAGTCACGAATGCACCAAAACTTAGTTTGAACAAAAAAGGTTGGAAAACTATTCACAAACCATGATACCATCATGAAAAGGATGAATATACCTTCCTGAGGTGCCAGTTTTAGGAAAACACTGTTAACCAATGCATTCTTGTGTTCTGTGCGTTTTCAGCTTTCTCTCGGCCTGCAAACGCCTTAATAGCCACGAATGCACCAAAACTTAGTTTGAACAAAAAAGGTTGGAAAACTATTCACAAATCATGATACCATCATAAAACAGATAAATGTACTTTCCTGAGGTGCTAGTTTTAGGAAAACACTGTTAACAAATGCATTCTTGTGTTCTGTGCGTTTTTAAGCCTTCTCTCGGCCTGAAAACGCCTTAATAGTCAAGAAAGCACCAAAACTTAGTTTGAACAAAAAAGGTTGAAAAACTATTCACAAATCATGATACCATCATTAAACAGATAAATGTACTTTCCTGAGGTGCTAGTTTTAGGAAAACCCTGTTAACCAATGCATTCTTGTGTTCTGTGCGTTTTCAGCTTTCTCTCGGCCTGCAAACGCCTTAATAGCCACGAATGCACCAAAACTTAGTTTGAACAAAAAAGGTTGGAAAACTATTCACAAATCATGATACCATCATAAAACAGATAAATGTACTTTCCTGAGGTGCTAGTTTTAGGAAAACACTGTTAACCAATGCATTCTTGTGTTCTGTGCGTTTTTAAGCCTTCTCTCGGCCTGAAAACGCCTTAATAGTCAAGAAAGCACCAAAACTTAGTTGGAACAAAAAATGTTGGAAAACTATTCACAAACCATGATACCATCATGAAAAGGATAAATGTACTTTCCTGAGGTGCTAGTTTGAGGAAAACACTGTTAACCAATGCATTCTTGTGTTCTGTGCGTTTTCAGCTTTCTCTCGGTCTGCAAACGCCTTAATAGTCACGAATGCACCAAAACTTAGTTTGAACAAAAAAGGTTGGAAAACTATTCACAAACCATGATACCATCATGAAAAGGATAAATGTACTTTCCTGAGGTGCTAGTTTTAGGAAAACACTGTTAACCAATGCATTCTTGTGTTCTGTGTGTTTTCAGCTTTCTCTCGGCCTGCAAACGCCTTAATAGTCACGAATGCACCAAAACTTAGTTTGAACAAAAAAGGTTGAAAAACTATTCACAAATCATGATACCATCATAAAACAGATGAATGTACTTTCCTGAGGTGCTAGTTTGAGGAAAACACTGTTAACCAATGCATTCTTGTGTTCTGTGCGTTTTCAGCTTTCTCTCGGCCTGCAAACGCCTTAATAGTCACGAATGCACCAAAACTTAGTTTGAACAAAAAAGGTTGGAAAACTATTCACAAACCATGATACCATCATGAAAAGGATGAATATACCTTCCTGAGGTGCCAGTTTTAGGAAAACACTGTTAACCAATGCATTCTTGTGTTCTGTGCGTTTTCAGCTTTCTCTCGGCCTGCAAACGCCTTAATAGCCACGAATGCACCAAAACTTAGTTTGAACAAAAAAGGTTGGAAAACTATTCACAAATCATGATACCATCATAAAACAGATAAATGTACTTTCCTGAGGTGCTAGTTTTAGGAAAACACTGTTAACAAATGCATTCTTGTGTTCTGTGCGTTTTTAAGCCTTCTCTCGGCCTGAAAACGCCTTAATAGTCAAGAAAGCACCAAAACTTAGTTTGAACAAAAAAGGTTGAAAAACTATTCACAAATCATGATACCATCATTAAACAGATAAATGTACTTTCCTGAGGTGCTAGTTTTAGGAAAACCCTGTTAACCAATGCATTCTTGTGTTCTGTGCGTTTTCAGCTTTCTCTCGGCCTGCAAACGCCTTAATAGCCACGAATGCACCAAAACTTAGTTTGAACAAAAAAGGTTGGAAAACTATTCACAAATCATGATACCATCATAAAACAGATAAATGTACTTTCCTGAGGTGCTAGTTTTAGGAAAACACTGTTAACCAATGCATTCTTGTGTTCTGTGCGTTTTTAAGCCTTCTCTCGGCCTGAAAACGCCTTAATAGTCAAGAAAGCACCAAAACTTAGTTGGAACAAAAAATGTTGGAAAACTATTCACAAACCATGATACCATCATGAAAAGGATAAATGTACTTTCCTGAGGTGCTAGTTTGAGGAAAACACTGTTAACCAATGCATTCTTGTGTTCTGTGCGTTTTCAGCTTTCTCTCGGTCTGCAAACGCCTTAATAGTCACGAATGCACCAAAACTTAGTTTGAACAAAAAAGGTTGGAAAACTATTCACAAACCATGATACCATCATGAAAAGGATAAATGTACTTTCCTGAGGTGCTAGTTTTAGGAAAACACTGTTAACCAATGCATTCTTGTGTTCTGTGTGTTTTCAGCTTTCTCTCGGCCTGCAAACGCCTTAATAGTCACGAATGCACCAAAACTTAGTTTGAACAAAAAAGGTTGAAAAACTATTCACAAATCATGATACCATCATAAAACAGATGAATGTACTTTCCTGAGGTGCTAGTTTGAGGAAAACACTGTTAACCAATGCATTCTTGTGTTCTGTGCGTTTTCAGCTTTCTCTCGGCCTGCAAACGCCTTAATAGTCACGAATGCACCAAAACTTAGTTTGAACAAAAAAGGTTGGAAAACTATTCACAAACCATGATACCATCATGAAAAGGATAAATGTACTTTCCTGAGGGTCTAGTTTTGGGAAATTACTGTTAACCAATGCATTCTTGTGTTCTGTGCGTTTTCAGCTTTCTCTCGGCCTGCAAACGCCTTAATAGTCACGAATGCACCAAAACTTAGTTGGAACAAAAAATGTTGGAAAACTATTCACAAACCATGATACCATCATGAAAAGGATAAATGTACTTTCCTGAGGTGCTAGTTTTAGGAAAACACTGTTAACCAATGCATTCTTGTGTTCTGTGCGTTTTTAAGACTTATCTCGGCCTGAAAACGCCTTAATAGTCACGAATGCACCAAAACTTAGTTTGAACAAAAAAGGTTGAAAAACTATTCACAAATCATGATACCATCATAAAACAGATGAATGTACTTTCCTGAGGTGCTAGTTTTAGGAAAACACTGTTAACCAATGCATTCTTGTGTTCTGTGCGTTTTCAGCTTTCTCTCGGCCTGCAAACGCCTTAATAGTCACGAATGCACCAAAACTTAGTTGGAACAAAAAAGGTTGAAAAACTATTCACAAATCATGATACCATCATAAAACAGATAAATGTACTTTCCTGAGGTGCTAGTTTTAGGAAAACACTGTTAACCAATGCATTCTTGTGTTCTGTGCGTTTTCAGCTTTCTCTCGGCCTGCAAACGCCTTAATAGTCACGAATGCACCAAAACTTAGTTTGAACAAAAAAGGTTGGAAAACTATTCACAAACCATGATACCATCATGAAAAGGATAAATGTACTTTCCTGAGGTGCTAGTTTTAGGAAAACACTGTTAACAGATGCATTCTTGTGTTCTGTGCGTTTTCAGCTTTCTCTCGGTCTGCAAACGCCTTAATAGTCACGAATGCACCAAAACTTAGTTTGAACAAAAAAGGTTGGAAAACTATTCACAAACCATGATACCATCATGAAAAGGATAAATGTACTTTCCTGAGGGTCTAGTTTTAGGAAAACACTGTTAACCAATGCATTCTTGTGTTCTGTGCGTTTTCAGCTTTCTATCGGCCTGCAAACGCCTTAATAGTCACGAATGCACCAAAACTTAGTTTGAACAAAAAAGGTTGGAAAACTATTCACAAACCATGATACCATCATGAAAAGGATGAATATACCTTCCTGAGGTGCCAGTTTTAGGAAAACACTGTTAACCAATGCATTCTTGTGTTCTGTGCGTTTTCAGCTTTCTCTCGGCCTGCAAACGCCTTAATAGCCACGAATGCACCAAAACTTAGTTTGAACAAAAAAGGTTGGAAAACTATTCACAAATCATGATACCATCATAAAACAGATAAATGTACTTTCCTGAGGTGCTAGTTTTAGGAAAACACTGTTAACAAATGCATTCTTGTGTTCTGTGCGTTTTTAAGCCTTCTCTCGGCCTGAAAACGCCTTAATAGTCAAGAAAGCACCAAAACTTAGTTTGAACAAAAAAGGTTGAAAAACTATTCACAAATCATGATACCATCATTAAACAGATAAATGTACTTTCCTGAGGTGCTAGTTTTAGGAAAACCCTGTTAACCAATGCATTCTTGTGTTCTGTGCGTTTTCAGCTTTCTCTCGGCCTGCAAACGCCTTAATAGCCACGAATGCACCAAAACTTAGTTTGAACAAAAAAGGTTGGAAAACTATTCACAAATCATGATACCATCATAAAACAGATAAATGTACTTTCCTGAGGTGCTAGTTTTAGGAAAACACTGTTAACCAATGCATTCTTGTGTTCTGTGCGTTTTTAAGCCTTCTCTCGGCCTGAAAACGCCTTAATAGTCAAGAAAGCACCAAAACTTAGTTGGAACAAAAAATGTTGGAAAACTATTCACAAACCATGATACCATCATGAAAAGGATAAATGTACTTTCCTGAGGTGCTAGTTTGAGGAAAACACTGTTAACCAATGCATTCTTGTGTTCTGTGCGTTTTCAGCTTTCTCTCGGTCTGCAAACGCCTTAATAGTCACGAATGCACCAAAACTTAGTTTGAACAAAAAAGGTTGGAAAACTATTCACAAACCATGATACCATCATGAAAAGGATAAATGTACTTTCCTGAGGTGCTAGTTTTAGGAAAACACTGTTAACCAATGCATTCTTGTGTTCTGTGCGTTTTCAGCTTTCTCTCGGCCTGCAAACGCCTTAATAGTCACGAGCACCAAAACTTAGTTTGAACAAAAAAGGTTGGAAAACTATTCACAAACCATGATACCATCATGAAAAGGATAAATGTACTTTCCTGAGGGTCTAGTTTTAGGAAAACACTGTTAACCAATGCATTCTTGTGTTCTGTGCGTTTTCAGCTTTCTCTCGGCCTGCAAACGCCTTAATAGTCACGAATGCACCAAAACTTAGTTGGAACAAAAAATGTTGGAAAACTATTCACAAACCATGATACCATCATGAAAAGGATAAATGTACTGTCCTGAGGTGCTAGTTTGATGAAAACACTGTTAACCAATGCATTCTTGTGTTCTGTGCGTTTTCAGCTTTCTCTCGGCCTGCAAACGCCTTAATAGTCACGAATGCACCAAAACTTAGTTTGAACAAAAAAGGTTGGAAAACTATTCACAAACCATGATACCATCATGAAAAGGATAAATGTACTTTCCTGAGGTGCTAGTTTGAGGAAAACACTGTTAACCAATGCATTCTTGTGTTCTGTGCGTTTTTAAGCCTTCTCTCGGCCTGAAAACGCCTTAATAGTCAAGAAAGCACCAAAACTTAGTTGGAACAAAAAATGTTGGAAAACTATTCACAAACCATGATACCATCATGAAAAGGATAAATGTACTTTCCTGAGGTGCTAGTTTGAGGAAAACACTGTTAACCAATGCATTCTTGTGTTCTGTGCGTTTTCAGCTTTCTCTCGGTCTGCAAACGCCTTAATAGTCACGAATGCACCAAAACTTAGTTTGAACAAAAAAGGTTGGAAAACTATTCACAAACCATGATACCATCATGAAAAGGATAAATGTACTTTCCTGAGGTGCTAGTTTTAGGAAAACACTGTTAACCAATGCATTCTTGTGTTCTGTGCGTTTTCAGCTTTCTCTCGGCCTGCAAACGCCTTAATAGTCACGAGCACCAAAACTTAGTTTGAACAAAAAAGGTTGGAAAACTATTCACAAACCATGATACCATCATGAAAAGGATAAATGTACTTTCCTGAGGTGCTAGTTTGAGGAAAACACTGTTAACCAATGCATTCTTGTGTTCTGTGCGTTTTCAGCTTTCTCTCGGCCTGCAAACGCCTTAATAGTCACGAATGCACCAAAACTTAGTTTGAACAAAAAAGGTTGGAAAACTATTCACAAACCATGATACCATCATGAAAAGGATAAATGTACTTTCCTGAGGTGCTAGTTTTAGGAAAACACTGTTAACAGATGCATTCTTGTGTTCTGTGCGTTTTCAGCTTTCTCTCGGTCTGCAAACGCCTTAATAGTCACGAATGCACCAAAACTTAGTTTGAACAAAAAAGGTTGGAAAACTATTCACAAACCATGATACCATCATGAAAAGGATAAATGTACTTTCCTGAGGGTCTAGTTTTAGGAAAACACTGTTAACCAATGCATTCTTGTGTTCTGTGCGTTTTCAGCTTTCTCTCGGCCTGCAAACGCCTTAATAGTCACGAATGCACCAAAACTTAGTTTGAACAAAAAAGGTTGGAAAACTATTCACAAACCATGATACCATCATGAAAAGGATGAATATACCTTCCTGAGGTGCCAGTTTTAGGAAAAACTGTTAACCAATGCATTCTTGTGTTCTGTGCGTTTTCAGCTTTCTCTCGGCCTGCAAACGCCTTAATAGCCACGAATGCACCAAAACTTAGTTTGAACAAAAAAGGTTGAAAAACTATTCACAAATCATGATACCATCATAAAACAGATGAATGTACTTTCCTGAGGTGCTAGTTTTAGGAAAACACTGTTAACCAATGCATTCTTGTGTTCTGTGCGTTTTCAGCTTTCTCTCGGTCTGCAAACGCCTTAATAGTCACGAATGCACCAAAACTTAGTTTGAACAAAAAAGGTTGGAAAACTATTCACAAACCATGATACCATCATGAAAAGGATAAATGTACTTTCCTGAGGTGCTAGTTTGAGGAAAACACTGTTAACCAATGCATTCTTGTGTTCTGTGCGTTTTCAGCTTTCTCTCGGCCTGCAAACGCCTTAATAGTCACGAATGCACCAAAACTTAGTTTGAACAAAAAAGGTTGGAAAACTATTCACAAACCATGATACCATCATGAAAAGGATAAATGTACTTTCCTGAGGTGCTAGTTTTAGGAAAACACTGTTAACAGATGCATTCTTGTGTTCTGTGCGTTTTCAGCTTTCTCTCGGTCTGCAAACGCCTTAATAGTCACGAATGCACCAAAACTTAGTTTGAACAAAAAAGGTTGGAAAACTATTCACAAACCATGATACCATCATGAAAAGGATAAATGTACTTTCCTGAGGGTCTAGTTTTAGGAAAACACTGTTAACCAATGCATTCTTGTGTTCTGTGCGTTTTCAGCTTTCTATCGGCCTGCAAACGCCTTAATAGTCACGAATGCACCAAAACTTAGTTTGAACAAAAAAGGTTGGAAAACTATTCACAAACCATGATACCATCATGAAAAGGATGAATATACCTTCCTGAGGTGCCAGTTTTAGGAAAACACTGTTAACCAATGCATTCTTGTGTTCTGTGCGTTTTCAGCTTTCTCTCGGCCTGCAAACGCCTTAATAGCCACGAATGCACCAAAACTTAGTTTGAACAAAAAAGGTTGGAAAACTATTCACAAATCATGATACCATCATAAAACAGATAAATGTACTTTCCTGAGGTGCTAGTTTTAGGAAAACACTGTTAACAAATGCATTCTTGTGTTCTGTGCGTTTTTAAGCCTTCTCTCGGCCTGAAAACGCCTTAATAGTCAAGAAAGCACCAAAACTTATTTTGAACAAAAAAGGTTGAAAAACTATTCACAAATCATGATACCATCATTAAACAGATAAATGTACTTTCCTGAGGTGCTAGTTTTAGGAAAACCCTGTTAACCAATGCATTCTTGTGTTCTGTGCGTTTTCAGCTTTCTCTCGGCCTGCAAACGCCTTAATAGCCACGAATGCACCAAAACTTAGTTTGAACAAAAAAGGTTGGAAAACTATTCACAAACCATGATACCATCATGAAAAGGATAAATGTACTTTCCTGAGGGTCTAGTTTTAGGAAAACACTGTTAACCAATGCATTCTTGTGTTCTGTGCGTTTTCAGCTTTCTCTCGGCCTGCAAACGCCTTAATAGTCACGAATGCACCAAAACTTAGTTGGAACAAAAAATGTTGGAAAACTATTCACAAACCATGATACCATCATGAAAAGGATAAATGTACTGTCCTGAGGTGCTAGTTTGAGGAAAACACTGTTAACCAATGCATTCTTGTGTTCTGTGCGTTTTCAGCTTTCTCTCGGCCTGCAAACGCCTTAATAGTCACGAATGCACCAAAACTTAGTTTGAACAAAAAAGGTTGGAAAACTATTCACAAACCATGATACCATCATGAAAAGGATAAATGTACTTTCCTGAGGTGCTAGTTTTAGGAAAACACTGTTAACCAATGCATTCTTGTGTTCTGTGCGTTTTCAGCTTTCTCTCGGCCTGCAAACGCCTTAATAGTCACGAGCACCAAAACTTAGTTTGAACAAAAAAGGTTGGAAAACTATTCACAAACCATGATACCATCATGAAAAGGATAAATGTACTTTCCTGAGGGTCTAGTTTTAGGAAAACACTGTTAACCAATGCATTCTTGTGTTCTGTGCGTTTTCAGCTTTCTCTCGGCCTGCAAACGCCTTAATAGTCACGAATGCACCAAAACTTAGTTGGAACAAAAAATGTTGGAAAACTATTCACAAACCATGATACCATCATGAAAAGGATAAATGTACTGTCCTGAGGTGCTAGTTTGAGGAAAACACTGTTAACCAATGCATTCTTGTGTTCTGTGCGTTTTCAGCTTTCTCTCGGCCTGCAAACGCCTTAATAGTCACGAATGCACCAAAACTTAGTTTGAACAAAAAAGGTTGGAAAACTATTCACAAACCATGATACCATCATGAAAAGGATAAATGTACTTTCCTGAGGTGCTAGTTTGAGGAAAACACTGTTAACCAATGCATTCTTGTGTTCTGTGCGTTTTTAAGCCTTCTCTCGGCCTGAAAACGCCTTAATAGTCAAGAAAGCACCAAAACTTAGTTGGAACAAAAAATGTTGGAAAACTATTCACAAACCATGATACCATCATGAAAAGGATAAATGTACTTTCCTGAGGTGCTAGTTTGAGGAAAACACTGTTAACCAATGCATTCTTGTGTTCTGTGCGTTTTCAGCTTTCTCTCGGTCTGCAAACGCCTTAATAGTCACGAATGCACCAAAACTCAGTTTGAACAAAAAAGGTTGGAAAACTATTCACAAACCATGATACCATCATGAAAAGGATAAATGTACTTTCCTGAGGTGCTAGTTTTAGGAAAACACTGTTAACCAATGCATTCTTGTGTTCTGTGCGTTTTCAGCTTTCTCTCGGCCTGCAAACGCCTTAATAGTCACGAGCACCAAAACTTAGTTTGAACAAAAAAGGTTGGAAAACTATTCACAAACCATGATACCATCATGAAAAGGATAAATGTACTTTCCTGAGGGTCTAGTTTTAGGAAAACACTGTTAACCAATGCATTCTTGTGTTCTGTGCGTTTTCAGCTTTCTCTCGGCCTGCAAACGCCTTAATAGTCACGAATGCACCAAAACTTAGTTGGAACAAAAAATGTTGGAAAACTATTCACAAACCATGATACCATCATGAAAAGGATAAATGTACTGTCCTGAGGTGCTAGTTTGAGGAAAACACTGTTAACCAATGCATTCTTGTGTTCTGTGCGTTTTCAGCTTTCTCTCGGCCTGCAAACGCCTTAATAGTCAAGAAAGCACCAAAACTTAGTTGGAACAAAAAATGTTGGAAAACTATTCACAAACCATGATACCATCATGAAAAGGATAAATGTACTTTCCTGAGGTGCTAGTTTGAGGAAAACACTGTTAACCAATGCATTCTTGTGTTCTGTGCGTTTTCAGCTTTCTCTCGGTCTGCAAACGCCTTAATAGTCACGAATGCACCAAAACTTAGTTTGAACAAAAAAGGTTGGAAAACTATTCACAAACCATGATACCATCATGAAAAGGATAAATGTACTTTCCTGAGGTGCTAGTTTTAGGAAAACACTGTTAACCAATGCATTCTTGTGTTCTGTGCGTTTTCAGCTTTCTCTCGGCCTGCAAACGCCTTAATAGTCACGAGCACCAAAACTTAGTTTGAACAAAAAAGGTTGGAAAACTATTCACAAACCATGATACCATCATGAAAAGGATAAATGTACTTTCCTGAGGGTCTAGTTTTAGGAAAACACTGTTAACCAATGCATTCTTGTGTTCTGTGCGTTTTCAGCTTTCTCTCGGCCTGCAAACGCCTTAATAGTCACGAATGCACCAAAACTTAGTTGGAACAAAAAATGTTGGAAAACTATTCACAAACCATGATACCATCATGAAAAGGATAAATGTACTGTCCTGAGGTGCTAGTTTGAGGAAAACACTGTTAACCAATGCATTCTTGTGTTCTGTGCGTTTTCAGCTTTCTCTCGGCCTGCAAACGCCTTAATAGTCACGAATGCACCAAAACTTAGTTTGAACAAAAAAGGTTGGAAAACTATTCACAAACCATGATACCATCATGAAAAGGATAAATGTACTTTCCTGAGGTGCTAGTTTTAGGAAAACACTGTTAACCAATGCATTCTTGTGTTCTGTGCGTTTTCAGCTTTCTCTCGGCCTGCAAACGCCTTAATAGTCACGAATGCACCAAAACTTAGTTTGAACAAAAAAGGTTGGAAAACTATTCACAAACCATGATACCATCATGAAAAGGATGAATATACCTTCCTGAGGTGCCAGTTTTAGGAAAACACTGTTAACCAATGCATTCTTGTGTTCTGTGCGTTTTCAGCTTTCTCTCGGCCTGCAAACGCCTTAATAGCCACGAATGCACCAAAACTTAGTTTGAACAAAAAAGGTTGGAAAACTATTCACAAATCATGATACCATCATAAAACAGATAAATGTACTTTCCTGAGGTGCTAGTTTTAGGAAAACACTGTTAACAAATGCATTCTTGTGTTCTGTGCGTTTTTAAGCCTTCTCTCGGCCTGAAAACGCCTTAATAGTCAAGAAAGCACCAAAACTTAGTTTGAACAAAAAAGGTTGAAAAACTATTCACAAATCATGATACCATCATTAAACAGATAAATGTACTTTCCTGAGGTGCTAGTTTTAGGAAAACCCTGTTAACCAATGCATTCTTGTGTTCTGTGCGTTTTCAGCTTTCTCTCGGCCTGCAAACGCCTTAATAGCCACGAATGCACCAAAACTTAGTTGGAACAAAAAATGTTGGAAAACTATTCACAAACCATGATACCATCATGAAAAGGATAAATGTACTTTCCTGAGGTGCTAGTTTGAGGAAAACACTGGTAACCAATGCATTCTTGTGTTCTGTGCGTTTTCAGCTTTCTCTCGGTCTGCAAACGCCTTAATAGTCACGAATGCACCAAAACTTAGTTTGAACAAAAAAGGTTGGAAAACTATTCACAAACCATGATACCATCATGAAAAGGATAAATGTACTTTCCTGAGGTGCTAGTTTTAGGAAAACACTGTTAACCAATGCATTCTTGTGTTCTGTGCGTTTTCAGCTTTCTCTCGGCCTGCAAACGCCTTAATAGTCACGAATGCACCAAAACTTAGTTTGAACAAAAAAGGTTGGAAAACTATTCACAAACCATGATACCATCATGAAAAGGATAAATGTACTTTCCTGAGGGTCTAGTTTTAGGAAAACACTGTTAACCAATGCATTCTTGTGTTCTGTGCGTTTTCAGCTTTCTCTCGGCCTGCAAACGCCTTAATAGTCACAAATGCACCAAAACTTAGTTGGAACAAAAAATGTTGGAAAACTATTCACAAACCATGATACCATCATGAAAAGGATAAATGTACTGTCCTGAGGTGCTAGTTTGAGGAAAACACTGTTAACCAATGCATTCTTGTGTTCTGTGCGTTTTCAGCTTTCTCTCGGCCTGCAAACTTCTTAATAGTCACGAATGCACCAAAACTTAGTTTGAACAAAAAAGGTTGGAAAACTATTCACAAACCATGATACCATCATGAAAAGGATAAATGTACTTTCCTGAGGTGCTAGTTTTAGGAAAACACTGTTAACCAATGCATTCTTGTGTTCTGTGCGTTTTCAGCTTTCTCTCGGCCTGCAAACGCCTTAATAGTCACGAATGCACCAAAACTTAGTTTGAACAAAAAAGGTTGAAAAACTATTCACAAATCATGATACCATCATAAAACAGATGAATGTACTTTCCTGAGGTGCTAGTTTTAGGAAAACACTGTTAACCAATGCATTCTTGTGTTCTGTGCGTTTTCAGCTTTCTCTCGGTCTGCAAACGCCTTAATAGTCACGAATGCACCAAAACTTAGTTTGAACAAAAAAGGTTGGAAAACTATTCACAAACCATGATACCATCATGAAAAGGATAAATGTACTTTCCTGAGGTGCTAGTTTTAGGAAAACACTGTTAACCAATGCATTCTTGTGTTCTGTGCGTTTTCAGCTTTCTCTCGGTCTGCAAACGCCTTAATAGTCACGAATGCACCAAAACTTAGTTTGAACAAAAAAGGTTGGAAAACTATTCACAAACCATGATACCATCATGAAAAGGATAAATGTACTTTCCTGAGGTGCTAGTTTGAGGAAAACACTGTTAACCAATGCATTCTTGTGTTCTGTGCGTTTTCAGCTTTCTCTCGGCCTGCAAACGCCTTAATAGTCACGAATGCACCAAAACTTAGTTTGAACAAAAAAGGTTGGAAAACTATTCACAAACCATGATACCATCATGAAAAGGATAAATGTACTTTCCTGAGGTGCTAGTTTTAGGAAAACACTGTTAACAGATGCATTCTTGTGTTCTGTGCGTTTTCAGCTTTCTCTCGGTCTGCAAACGCCTTAATAGTCACGAATGCACCAAAACTTAGTTTGAACAAAAAAGGTTGGAAAACTATTCACAAACCATGATACCATCATGAAAAGGATGAATATACCTTCCTGAGGTGCCAGTTTTAGGAAAACACTGTTAACCAATGCATTCTTGTGTTCTGTGCGTTTTCAGCTTTCTCTCGGCCTGCAAACGCCTTAATAGCCACGAATGCACCAAAACTTAGTTTGCACAAAAAAGGTTGGAAAACTATTCACAAATCATGATACCATCATAAAACAGATAAATGTACTTTCCTGAGGTGCTAGTTTTAGGAAAACACTGTTAACAAATGCATTCTTGTGTTCTGTGCGTTTTTAAGCCTTCTCTCGGCCTGAAAACGCCTTAATAGTCAAGAAAGCACCAAAACTTAGTTTGAACAAAAAAGGTTGAAAAACTATTCACAAATCATGATACCATCATTAAACAGATAAATGTACTTTCCTGAGGTGCTAGTTTTAGGAAAACCCTGTTAACCAATGCATTCTTGTGTTCTGTGCGTTTTCAGCTTTCTCTCGGCCTGCAAACGCCTTAATAGCCACGAATGCACCAAAACTTAGTTTGAACAAAAAAGGTTGGAAAACTATTCACAAATCATGATACCATCATAAAACAGATAAATGTACTTTCCTGAGGTGCTAGTTTTAGGAAAACACTGTTAACCAATGCATTATTGTGTTCTGTGCGTTTTTAAGCCTTCTCTCGGCCTGAAAACGCCTTAATAGTCAAGAAAGCACCAAAACTTAGTTGGAACAAAAAATGTTGGAAAACTATTCACAAACCATGATACCATCATGAAAAGGATAAATGTACTTTCCTGAGGTGCTAGTTTGAGGAAAACACTGTTAACCAATGCATTCTTGTGTTCTGTGCGTTTTCAGCTTTCTCTCGGCCTGCAAACGCCTTAATAGCCACGAATGCACCAAAACTTAGTTTGAACAAAAAAGGTTGGAAAACTATTCACAAATCATGATACCATCATAAAACAGATAAATGTACTTTCCTGAGGTGCTAGTTTTAGGAAAACACTGTTAACCAATGCATTCTTGTGTTCTGTGCGTTTTTAAGCCTTCTCTCGGCCTGAAAACGCCTTAATAGTCAAGAAAGCACCAAAACTTAGTTGGAACAAAAAATGTTGGAAAACTATTCACAAACCATGATACCATCATGAAAAGGATAAATGTACTTTCCTGAGGTGCTAGTTTGAGGAAAACACTGTTAACCAATGCATTCTTGTGTTCTGTGCGTTTTCAGCTTTCTCTCGGTCTGCAAACGCCTTAATAGTCACGAATGCACCAAAACTTAGTTTGAACAAAAAAGGTTGGAAAACTATTCACAAACCATGATACCATCATGAAAAGGATAAATGTACTTTCCTGAGGTGCTAGTTTTAGGAAAACACTGTTAACCAATGCATTCTTGTGTTCTGTGCGTTTTCAGCTTTCTCTCGGCCTGCAAACGCCTTAATAGTCACGAGCACCAAAACTTAGTTTGAACAAAAAAGGTTGGAAAACTATTCACAAACCATGATACCATCATGAAAAGGATAAATGTACTTTCCTGAGGGTCTAGTTTTAGGAAAACACTGTTAACCAATGCATTCTTGTGTTCTGTGCGTTTTCAGCTTTCTCTCGGCCTGCAAACGCCTTAATAGTCACGAATGCACCAAAACTTAGTTGGAACAAAAAATGTTGGAAAACTATTCACAAACCATGATACCATCATGAAAAGGATAAATGTACTGTCCTGAGGTGCTAGTTTGAGGAAAACACTGTTAACCAATGCATTCTTGTGTTCTGTGCGTTTTCAGCTTTCTCTCGGCCTGCAAACGCCTTAATAGTCACGAATGCACCAAAACTTAGTTTGAACAAAAAAGGTTGGAAAACTATTCACAAACCATGATACCATCATGAAAAGGATAAATGTACTTTCCTGAGGTGCTAGTTTTAGGAAAACACTGTTAACCAATGCATTCTTGTGTTCTGTGCGTTTTCAGCTTTCTCTCGGCCTGCAAACGCCTTAATAGTCACGAATGCACCAAAACTTAGTTTGAACAAAAAAGGTTGAAAAACTATTCACAAATCATGATACCATCATAAAACAGATGAATGTACTTTCCTGAGGTGCTAGTTTTAGGAAAACACTGTTAACCAATGCATTCTTGTGTTCTGTGCGTTTTCAGCTTTCTCTCGGTCTGCAAACGCCTTAATAGTCACGAATGCACCAAAACTTAGTTTGAACAAAAAAGGTTGGAAAACTATTCACAAACCATGATACCATCATGAAAAGGATAAATGTACTTTCCTGAGGTGCTAGTTTTAGGAAAACACTGTTAACCAATGCATTCTTGTGTTCTGTGCGTTTTCAGCTTTCTCTCGGTCTGCAAACGCCTTAATAGTCACGAATGCACCAAAACTTAGTTTGAACAAAAAAGGTTGGAAAACTATTCACAAACCATGATACCATCATGAAAAGGATAAATGTACTTTCCTGAGGTGCTAGTTTGAGGAAAACACTGTTAACCAATGCATTCTTGTGTTCTGTGCGTTTTCAGCTTTCTCTCGGCCTGCAAACGCCTTAATAGTCACGAATGCACCAAAACTTAGTTTGAACAAAAAAGGTTGGAAAACTATTCACAAACCATGATACCATCATGAAAAGGATAAATGTACTTTCCTGAGGTGCTAGTTTTAGGAAAACACTGTTAACAGATGCATTCTTGTGTTCTGTGCGTTTTCAGCTTTCTCTCGGTCTGCAAACGCCTTAATAGTCACGAATGCACCAAAACTTAGTTTGAACAAAAAAGGTTGGAAAACTATTCACAAACCATGATACCATCATGAAAAGGATAAATGTACTTTCCTGAGGGTCTAGTTTTAGGAAAACACTGTTAACCAATGCATTCTTGTGTTCTGTGCGTTTTCAGCTTTCTCTCGGCCTGCAAACGCCTTAATAGTCACGAATGCACCAAAACTTAGTTTGAACAAAAAAGGTTGGAAAACTATTCACAAACCATGATACCATCATGAAAAGGATGAATATACCTTCCTGAGGTGCCAGTTTTAGGAAAACACTGTTAACCAATGCATTCTTGTGTTCTGTGCGTTTTCAGCTTTCTCTCGGCCTGCAAACGCCTTAATAGCCACGAATGCACCAAAACTTAGTTTGCACAAAAAAGGTTGGAAAACTATTCACAAACCATGATACCATCATGAAAAGGATAAATGTACTTTCCTGAGGGTCTAGTTTTAGGAAAACACTGTTAACCAATGCATTCTTGTGTTCTGTGCGTTTTCAGCTTTCTCTCGGCCTGCAAACGCCTTAATAGTCACGAATGCACCAAAACTTAGTTTGAACAAAAAAGGTTGGAAAACTATTCACAAACCATGATACCATCATGAAAAGGATGAATATACCTTCCTGAGGTGCCAGTTTTAGGAAAACACTGTTAACCAATGCATTCTTGTGTTCTGTGCGTTTTCAGCTTTCTCTCGGCCTGCAAACGCCTTAATAGCCACGAATGCACCAAAACTTAGTTTGAACAAAAAAGGTTGGAAAACTATTCACAAATCATGATACCATCATAAAACAGATAAATGTACTTTCCTGAGGTGCTAGTTTTAGGAAAACACTGTTAACAAATGCATTCTTGTGTTCTGTGCGTTTTTAAGCCTTCTCTCGGCCTGAAAACGCCTTAATAGTCAAGAAAGCACCAAAACTTAGTTTGAACAAAAAAGGTTGAAAAACTATTCACAAATCATGATACCATCATTAAACAGATAAATGTACTTTCCTGAGGTGCTAGTTTTAGGAAAACCCTGTTAACCAATGCATTCTTGTGTTCTGTGCGTTTTCAGCTTTCTCTCGGCCTGCAAACGCCTTAATAGCCACGAATGCACCAAAACTTAGTTTGAACAAAAAAGGTTGGAAAACTATTCACAAATCATGATACCATCATAAAACAGATAAATGTACTTTCCTGAGGTGCTAGTTTTAGGAAAACACTGTTAACCAATGCATTCTTGTGTTCTGTGCGTTTTTAAGCCTTCTCTCGGCCTGAAAACGCCTTAATAGTCAAGAAAGCACCAAAACTTAGTTGGAACAAAAAATGTTGGAAAACTATTCACAAACCATGATACCATCATGAAAAGGATAAATGTACTTTCCTGAGGTGCTAGTTTGAGGAAAACACTGTTAACCAATGCATTCTTGTGTTCTGTGCGTTTTCAGCTTTCTCTCGGTCTGCAAACGCCTTAATAGTCACGAATGCACCAAAACTTAGTTTGAACAAAAAAGGTTGGAAAACTATTCACAAACCATGATACCATCATGAAAAGGATAAATGTACTTTCCTGAGGTGCTAGTTTGAGGAAAACACTGTTAACAAATGCATTCTTGTGTTCTGTGCGTTTTCAGCTTTCTCTCGGCCTGCAAACGCCTTAATAGTCACGAATGCACCAAAACTTAGTTTGAACAAAAAAGGTTGGAAAACTATTCACAAACCATGATACCATCATGAAAAGGATAAATGTACTTTCCTGAGGTGCTAGTTTTAGGAAAACACTGTTAACCAATGCATTCTTGTGTTCTGTGCGTTTTCAGCTTTCTCTCGGCCTGCAAACGCCTTAATAGTCACGAATGCACCAAAACTTAGTTTGAACAAAAAAGGTTGAAAAACTATTCACAAATCATGATACCATCATAAAACAGATGAATGTACTTTCCTGAGGTGCTAGTTTGAGGAAAACACTGTTAACCAATGTATTCTTGTGTTCTGTGCGTTTTCAGCTTTCTCTCGGCCTGCAAACGCCTTAATAGTCACGAATGCACCAAAACTTAGTTTGAACAAAAAAGGTTGAAAAACTATTCACAAACCATGATACCATCATGAAAAGGATAAATGTACTTTCCTGACGGTCTAGTTTTAGGAAAACACTGTTAACCAATGCATTCTTGTGTTCTGTGCGTTTTCAGCTTTCTCTCGGCCTGCAAACGCCTTAATAGCCACGAATGCACCAAAACTTAGTTTGAACAAAAAAGGTTGGAAAACTATTCACCAATCATGATACCATCATAAAACAGATAAATGTACTTTCCTGAGGTGCTAGTTTGAGGAAAACACTGTTAACCAATGCATTCTTGTGTTCTGTGCGTTTTCAGCTTTCTCTCGGCCTGCAAACGCCTTAATAGTCACGAATGCACCAAAACTTAGTTTGAACAAAAAAGGTTGGAAAACTATTCACAAACCATGATACCATCATGAAAAGGATAAATGTACTTTCCTGAGGTGCTAGTTTTAGGAAAACACTGTTAACCAATGCATTCTTGTGTTCTGTGCGTTTTCAGCTTTCTCTCGGCCTGCAAACGCCTTAATAGTCACGAATGCACCAAAACTTAGTTTGAACAAAAAAGGTTGAAAAACTATTCACAAATCATGATACCATCATAAAACAGATGAATGTACTTTCCTGAGGTGCTAGTTTTAGGAAAACACTGTTAACCAATGCATTCTTGTGTTCTGTGCGTTTTCAGCTTTCTCTCGGTCTGCAAACGCCTTAATAGTCACGAATGCACCAAAACTTAGTTTGAACAAAAAAGGTTGGAAAACTATTCACAAACCATGATACCATCATGAAAAGGATAAATGTACTTTCCTGAGGTGCTAGTTTTAGGAAAACACTGTTAACCAATGCATTCTTGTGTTCTGTGCGTTTTCAGCTTTCTCTCGGCCTGCAAACGCCTTAATAGCCACGAATGCACCAAAACTTAGTTTGAACAAAAAAGGTTGGAAAACTATTCACAAATCATGATACCATCATAAAACAGATAAATGTACTTTCCTGAGGTGCTAGTTTTAGGAAAACACTGTTAACCAATGCATTCTTGTGTTCTGTGCGTTTTCAGCTTTCTCTCGGCCTGCAAACGCCTTAATAGTCAAGAATGCACCAAAACTTAGTTTGAACAAAAAAGGTTGGAAAACTATTCACAAACCATGATACCATCATGAAAAGGATGAATATACCTTCCTGAGGTGCTAGTTTGAGGAAAACACTGTTAACCAATGCATTCTTGTGTTCTGTGCGTTTTCAGCTTTCTCTCGGCCTGCAAACGCCTTAATAGTCACGAATGCACCAAAACTTAGTTTGAACAAAAAAGGTTGGAAAACTATTCACAAACCATGATACCATCATGAAAAGGATAAATGTACTTTCCTGAGGTGCTAGTTTTAGGAAAACACTGTTAACCAATGCATTCTTGTGTTCTGTGCGTTTTCAGCTTTCTCTCGGCCTGCAAACGCCTTAATAGTCACGAATGCACCAAAACTTAGTTTGAACAAAAAAGGTTGGAAAACTATTCACAAATCATGATACCATCATAAAACAGATGAATGTACTTTCCTGAGGTGCTAGTTTTAGGAAAACACTGTTAACCAATGCATTCTTGTGTTCTGTGCGTTTTCAGCTTTCTCTCGGTCTGCAAACGCCTTAATAGTCACGAATAAACCAAAACTTAGTTTGAACAAAAAAGGTTGTAAAACTATTCACAAACCATGATACCATCATGAAAAGGATAAATGTACTTTCCTGAGGGTCTAGTTTTAGGAAAACACTGTTAACCAATGCATTCTTGTGTTCTGTGCGTTTTCAGCTTTCTCTCGGCCTGCAAACGCCTTAATAGTCACGAATGCACCAAAACTTAGTTTGAACAAAAAAGGTTGGAAAACTATTCACAAATCATGATACCATCATAAAACAGATAAATGTACTTTCCTGAGGTGCTAGTTTTAGGAAAACACTGTTAACCAATGCATTCTTGTGTTCTGTGCGTTTTCAGCTTTCTCTCGGTCTGCAAACGCCTTAATAGTCACGAATGCACCAAAACTTAGTTTGAACAAAAAAGGTTGGAAAACTATTCACAAACCATGATACCATCATGAAAAGGATGAATATACTTTCCTGAGGTGCTAGTTTTAGGAAAACACTGTTAACCAATGCATTCTTGTGTTCTGTTTTCAGCTTTCTCTCGGCCTGCAAACGCCTTAATTGTCACGAATGCACCAAAACTTAGTTTGAACAAAAAAGGTTGGAAAACTATTCACAAATCATGATACCATCATAAAACAGATAAATGTACTTTCCTGAGGTGCAAGTTTTAGGAAAACACTGTTAACCAATGCATTCTTGTGTTCTGTGCGTTTTTAAGCCTTCTCTCGGCCTGAAAACGCCTTAATAGTCAAGAAAGCACCAAAACTTAGTTTGAAAAAAAAAGGTTGGAAAACTGTTCACAAACCATGATACCATCATAAAACAGATAAATGTACTTTCCCGACGTGAAAGTTTTAGGAAAACACTGTTAACCAATGCATTCTTGTGTTCTGTGCGTTTTCAGCTTTCTCTCGGCCTGCAAACGCCTTAATAGTCACGAATGCACCAAAACTTAGTTTGAACAAAAAAGGTTGGAAAACTATTCACAAACCATGATACCATCATGAAAAGGATGAATATACTTTCCTGAGGTGCTAGTTTTAGGAAAACACTGTTAACCAATGCATTATTGTGTTCTGTGCGTTTTCAGCTTTCTCTCGGCCTGCAAACGCCTTAATAGTCACGAATGCACCAAAACTTAGTTTGAACAACAAAGGTTGGAAAACTATTCACAAATCATGATACCATCATAAAACAGATAAATGTACTTTCCCGACGTGAAAGTTTTAGGAAAACACTGTTAACCAATGCATTCTTGTGTTCTGTGCGTTTTCAGCTTTCTCTCGGCCTGCAAACGCCTTAATAGTCAAGAAAGCACCAAAACTTAGTTTGAACAAAAAAGGTTGAAAAACTATTCACAAATCATGATACCATCATTAAACAGATAAATGTACTTTCCTGAGGTGCTAGTTTTAGGAAAACCCTGTTAACCAATGCATTCTTGTGTTCTGTGCGTTTTCAGCTTTCTCTCGGCCTGCAAACGCCTTAATAGTCACGAATGCACCAAAACTTAGTTTGAACAAAAAAGGTTGGAAAACTATTCACAAACCATGAATCATCATGAAAAGGATAAATGTACTTTCCTGAGGTGCTAGTTTTAGGAAAATACTGTTAACCAATGCATTCTTGTGTTCTGTGCGTTTTCAGCTTTCTCTCGGCCTGCAAACGCCTTAATAGTCACGAATGCACCAAAACTTAGTTTGAACAAAAAAGGTTGAAAAACTATTCACAAATCATGATACCATCATAAAACAGATGAATGTACTTTCCCGACGTGAAAGTTTTAGGAAAACACTGTTAACCAATGCATTCTTGTGTTCTGTGCGTTTTCAGCTTTCTCTCGGCCTGCAAACACCTTAATAGTCACGAATGCACCAAAACTTAGTTTGAACAAAAAAGGTTGGAAAACTATTCACAAATCATGATACGATCATAAAACAGATAAATGTACTTTCCTGAGGTGCTAGTTTTAGGAAAACACTGTTAACCAATGCATTCTTGTGTTCTGTGCGTCTTCAGCTTTCTCTCGGCCTGCAAACGCCTTAATAGTCACGAATGCACCAAAACTTAGTTTGAACAAAAAAGGTTGGAAAACTATTCACAAACCATGATACCATCATGAAAAGGATGAATATACTTTCCTGAGGTGCTAGTTTTAGGAAAACACTGTTAACCAATGCATTCTTGTGTTCTGTGCGTTTTCAGCTTTCTCTCGGCCTGCAAACGCCTTAATTGTCACGAATGCACCAAAACTTAGTTTGAACAAAAAAGGTTGGAAAACTATTCACAAATCATGATACCATCATAAAACAGATAAATGTACTTTCCTGAGGTGCTAGTTTTAGGAAAACACTGTTAACTAATGCATTCTTGTGTTCTGTGCGTTTTCAGCTTTCTCTCGGCCTGCAAACGCCTTAATAGTCACGAATGCACCAAAACTTAGTTTGAACAAAAAAGATTGGAAAACTATTCACAAACCATGATACCATCATAAAACAGATAAATGTACTTTCCCGACGTAAAAGTTTTAGGAAAACACTGTTAACCAATGCATTCTTGTGTTCTGTGCGTTTTCAGCTTTCTCTCGGCCTGCAAACACCTTAATAGTCACGAATGCACCAAAACTTAGTTTGAACAAAAAAGGTTGGAAAACTATTCACAAATCATGATACGATCATAAAACAGATAAATGTACTTTCCCGACGTGAAAGTTTTAGGAAAACACTGTTAACCAATGCATTCTTGTGTTCTGTGCGTTTTCAGCTTTCTCTCGGCCTGCAAACGCCTTAATAGTCACGAATGCACCAAAACTTAGTTTGAACAAAAAAGGTTGGAAAACTATTCACAAACCATGATACCATCATAAAACAGATAAATGTACTTTCCTGAGGTGCTAGTTTTAGGAAAACACTGTTAACCAATGCATTCTTGTGTTCTGTGCGTTTTCAGCTTTCTCTCGGCCTGCAAACGCCTTAATAGTCACGAATGCACCAAAACTTAGTTTGAACAAAAAAGGTTGGAAAACTATTCACAAACCATGATACCATCATGAAAAGGATGAATATACTTTCCTGAGGTGCTAGTTTTAGGAAAACACTGTTAACCAATGCATTCTTGTGTTCTGTGCGTTTTCAGCTTTCTCTCGGCCTGCAAACGCCTTAATTGTCACGAATGCACCAAAACTTAGTTTGAACAAAAAAGGTTGGAAAACTATTCACAAATCATGATACCATCATAAAACAGATAAATGTACTTTCCTGAGGTGCTAGTTTTAGTAAAACACTGTTAACCAATGCATTCTTGTGTTCTGTGCGTTTTCAGCTTTCTCTCGGCCTGCAAACGCCTTAATAGTCACGAATGCACCAAAACTTAGTTTGAACAAAAAAGGTTGGAAAACTATTCACAAACCATGATACCATCATAAAACAGATAAATGTACTTTCCTGAGGTGCTAGTTTTAGGAAAACACTGTTAACCAATGCATTCTTGTGTTCTGTGCGTTTTCAGCTTTCTCTCGGCCTGCAAACGCCTTAATAGTCACGAATGCACCAAAACTTAGTTTGAACAAAAAAGGTTGGAAAACTATTCACAAACCATGATACCATCATGAAAAGGATGAATATACTTTCCTGAGGTGCTAGTTTTAGGAAAACACTGTTAACCAATGCATTCTTGTGTTCTGTGCGTTTTCAGCTTTCTCTCGGCCTGCAAACGCCTTAATAGTCACGAATGCACCAAAACTTAGTTTGAACAAAAAAGGTTGGAAAACTATTCACAAATCATGATACCATCATAAAACAGATAAATGTACTTTCCTGAGGTGCTAGTTTTAGGAAAACACTGTTAACTAATGCATTCTTGTGTTCTGTGCGTTTTCAGCTTTCTCTCGGCCTGCAAACGCCTTAATAGTCACGAATGCACCAAAACTTAGTTTGAACAAAAACGGTTGGAAAACTATTCACAAACCATGATACCATCATAAAACAGATAAATGTACTTTCCTGAGGTGCTAGTTTTAGGAAAACACTGTTAACCAATGCATTCTTGTGTTCTGTGCGTTTTCAGCTTTCTCTCGGCCTGCAAACGCCTTAATAGTCACGAATGCACCAAAACTTAGTTTGAACAAAAAAGGTTGGAAAACTATTCACAAACCATGATACCATCATGAAAAGGATGAATATACTTTCCTGAGGTGCTAGTTTTAGGAAAACACTGTTAACCAATGCATTCTTGTGTTCTGTGCGTTTTCAGCTTTCTCTCGGCCTGCAAACGCCTTAATTGTCACGAATGCACCAAAACTTAGTTTGAACAAAAAAGGTTGGAAAACTATTCACAAATCATGATACCATCATAAAACAGATAAATGTACTTTCCTGAGGTGCTAGTTTTAGTAAAACACTGTTAACCAATGCATTCTTGTGTTCTGTGCGTTTTCAGCTTTCTCTCGGCCTGCAAACGCCTTAATAGTCACGAATGCACCAAAACTTAGTTTGAACAAAAAAGGTTGGAAAACTATTCACAAACCATGATACCATCATAAAACAGATAAATGTACTTTCCTGAGGTGCTAGTTTTAGGAAAACACTGTTAACCAATGCATTCTTGTGTTCTGTGCGTTTTCAGCTTTCTCTCGGCCTGCAAACGCCTTAATAGTCACGAATGCACCAAAACTTAGTTTGAACAAAAAAGGTTGGAAAACTATTCACAAACCATGATACCATCATGAAAAGGATGAATATACTTTCCTGAGGTGCTAGTTTTAGGAAAACACTGTTAACCAATGCATTCTTGTGTTCTGTGCGTTTTCAGCTTTCTCTCGGCCTGCAAACGCCTTAATAGTCACGAATGCACCAAAACTTAGTTTGAACAAAAAAGGTTGGAAAACTATTCACAAATCATGATACCATCATAAAACAGATAAATGTACTTTCCTGAGGTGCTAGTTTTAGGAAAACACTGTTAACTAATGCATTCTTGTGTTCTGTGCGTTTTCAGCTTTCTCTCGGCCTGCAAACGCCTTAATAGTCACGAATGCACCAAAACTTAGTTTGAACAAAAACGGTTGGAAAACTATTCACAAATCATGATACCATCATGAAAAGGATAAATGTACTTTCCTGAGGTGCTAGTTTTAGGAAAACACTGTTAACCAATGCATTCTTGTGTTCTGTGCGTTTTCAGCTTTCTCTCGGCCTGCAAACGCCTTAATAGTCACGAATGCACCAAAACTTAGTTTGAACAAAAAAGGTTGGAAAACTATTCACAAACCATGATACCATCATGAAAAGGATGAATATACTTTCCTGAGGTGCTAGTTTTAGGAAAACACTGTTAACCAATGCATTCTTGTGTTCTGTGCGTTTTCAGCTTTCTCTCGGCCTGCAAACGCCTTAATAGTCACGAATGCACCAAAACTTAGTTTGAACAAAAAAGGTTGGAAAACTATTCACAAATCATGATACCATCATAAAACAGATGAATGTACTTTCCTGAGGTGCTAGTTTTAGGAAAACACTGTTAACCAATGCATTCTTGTGTTCTGTGCGTTTTCAGCTTTCTCTCGGCCTGCAAACGCCTTAATAGTCACGAATGCACCAAAACTTAGTTTGAACAAAAAAGGTTGGAAAACTATTCACAAATCATGATACCATCATATAACAGATAAATGTACTTTCCTGAGGTGCTAGTTTTAGGAAAATACTGTTAACCAATGCATTCTTGTGTTCTGTGCGTTTTCAGCTTTCTCTCGGCCTGCCAACGCCTTAATAGTCACGAATGCACCAAAACTTAGTTTGAACAAAAAAGGTTGAAAAACTATTCACAAATCATGATACCATCATAAAACAGATGAATGTACTTTCCTGAGGTGCTAGTTTTAGGAAAACACTGTTAACCAATGCATTCTTGTGTTCTGTGCGTTTTCAGCTTTCTCTCGGCCTGCAAACGCCTTAATAGCCACGAATGCACCAAAACTTAGTTTGAACAAAAAAGGTTGGAAAACTATTCACAAATCATGATACCATCATAAAACAGATAAATGTACTTTCCTGAGGTGCTAGTTTTAGGAAAACACTGTTAACCAATGCATTCTTGTGTTCTGTGCGTTTTCAGCTTTCTCTCGGCCTGCAAACGCCTTAATAGTCACGAATGCACCAAAACTTAGTTTGAACAAAAAAGGTTGGAAAACCATTCACAAACCATGATACCATCATGAAAAGGATGAATATACCTTCCTGAGGTGCTAGTTTTAGGAAAACACTGTTAACCAATGCATTCTTGTGTTCTGTGCGTTTTCAGCTTTCTCTCGGCCTGCAAACGCCTTAATAGCCACGAATGCACCAAAACTTAGTTTGAACAAAAAAGGTTGGAAAACTATTCACAAATCATGATACCATCATAAAACAGATAAATGTACTTTCCTGAGGTGCTAGTTTTAGGAAAACACTGTTAACCAATGCATTCTTGTGTTCTGTGCGTTTTTAAGCCTTCTCTCGGCCTGAAAACGCCTTAATAGTCAAGAAAGCACCAAAACTTAGTTTGAACAAAAAAGGTTGGAAAACTATTCACAAACCATGATACCATCATGAAAAGGATGAATATACTTTCCTGAGGTGCTAGTTTTAGGAAAACACTGTTAACCAATGCATTCTTGTGTTCTGTGCGTTTTCAGCTTTCTCTCGGCCTGCAAACGCCTTAATAGTCACGAATGCACCAAAACTTAGTTTGAACAAAAAAGGTTGGAAAACTATTCACAAATCATGATACCATCATGAAAAGGATAGATGTACTTTCCTGAGGTGCTAGTTTTAGGAAAACACTGTTAACCAATGCATTCTTGTGTTCTGTGCGTTTTCAGCTTTCTCTCGGCCTGCAAACGCCTTAATAGTCACGAATGCACCAAAACTTAGTTTGAACAACAAAGGTTGGAAAACTATTCACAAATCATGATACCATCATAAAACAGATAAATGTACTTTCCCGACGTGAAAGTTTTAGGAAAACACTGTTAACCAATGCATTCTTGTGTTCTGTGCGTTTTCAGCTTTCTCTCGGCCTGCAAACGCCTTAATAGTCACGAATGCACCAAAACTTAGTTTGAACAAAAAAGGTTGGAAAACTATTCACAAATCATGATACCATCATAAAACAGATAAATGTACTTTCCTGAGGTGCTAGTTTTAGGAAAACACTGTTAACCAATGCATTCTTGTGTTCTGTGCGTTTTCAGCTTTCTCTCGGCCTGCAAACGCCTTAATAGTCACGAATGCACCAAAACTTAGTTTGAACAAAAAAGGTTGGAAAACTATTCACAAATCATGATACCATCATAAAACAGATAAATGTACTTTCCCGACGTGAAAGTTTTAGGAAAACACTGTTAACCAATGCATTCTTGTGTTCTGTGCGTTTTCAGCTTTCTCTCGGCCTGCAAACGCCTTAATAGTCACGAATGCACCAAAACTTAGTTTGAACAAAAAAGGTTGGAAAACTATTCACAAACCATGATACCATCATGAAAAGGATGAATATACTTTCCTGAGGTGCTAGTTTTAGGAAAACACTGTTAACCAATGCATTCTTGTGTTCTGTTTTCAGCTTTCTCTCGGCCTGCAAACGCCTTAATTGTCACGAATGCACCAAAACTTAGTTTGAACAAAAAAGGTTGGAAAACTATTCACAAATCATGATACCATCATAAAACAGATAAATGTACTTTCCTGAGGTGCTAGTTTTAGGAAAACACTGTTAACCAATGCATTCTTGTGTTCTGTGCGTTTTCAGCTTTCTCTCGGCCTGCAAACGCCTTAATAGTCACGAATGCACCAAAACTTAGTTTGAACAAAAAAGGTTGGAAAACCATTCACAAACCATGATACCATCATGAAAAGGATGAATATACCTTCCTGAGGTGCTAGTTTTAGGAAAACACTGTTAACCAATGCATTCTTGTGTTCTGTGCGTTTTCAGCTTTCTCTCGGCCTGCAAACGCCTTAATAGCCACGAATGCACCAAAACTTAGTTTGAACAAAAAAGGTTGGAAAACTATTCACAAATCATGATACCATCATAAAACAGATAAATGTACTTTCCTGAGGTGCTAGTTTTAGGAAAACACTGTTAACCAATGCATTCTTGTGTTCTGTGCGTTTTTAAGCCTTCTCTCGGCCTGAAAACGCCTTAATAGTCAAGAAAGCACCAAAACTTAGTTTGAACAAAAAAGGTTGGAAAACTATTCACAAACCATGATACCATCATGAAAAGGATGAATATACTTTCCTGAGGTGCTAGTTTTAGGAAAACACTGTTAACCAATGCATTCTTGTGTTCTGTGCGTTTTCAGCTTTCTCTCGGCCTGCAAACGCCTTAATAGTCACGAATGCACCAAAACTTAGTTTGAACAAAAAAGGTTGGAAAACTATTCACAAATCATGATACCATCATGAAAAGGATAGATGTACTTTCCTGAGGTGCTAGTTTTAGGAAAACACTGTTAACCAATGCATTCTTGTGTTCTGTGCGTTTTCAGCTTTCTCTCGGCCTGCAAACGCCTTAATAGTCACGAATGCACCAAAACTTAGTTTGAACAACAAAGGTTGGAAAACTATTCACAAATCATGATACCATCATAAAACAGATAAATGTACTTTCCCGACGTGAAAGTTTTAGGAAAACACTGTTAACCAATGCATTCTTGTGTTCTGTGCGTTTTCAGCTTTCTCTCGGCCTGCAAACGCCTTAATAGTCACGAATGCACCAAAACTTAGTTTGAACAAAAAAGGTTGGAAAACTATTCACAAATCATGATACCATCATAAAACAGATAAATGTACTTTCCTGAGGTGCTAGTTTTAGGAAAACACTGTTAACCAATGCATTCTTGTGTTCTGTGCGTTTTCAGCTTTCTCTCGGCCTGCAAACGCCTTAATAGTCACGAATGCACCAAAACTTAGTTTGAACAAAAAAGGTTGGAAAACTATTCACAAATCATGATACCATCATAAAACAGATAAATGTACTTTCCCGACGTGAAAGTTTTAGGAAAACACTGTTAACCAATGCATTCTTGTGTTCTGTGCGTTTTCAGCTTTCTCTCGGCCTGCAAACGCCTTAATAGTCACGAATGCACCAAAACTTAGTTTGAACAAAAAAGGTTGGAAAACTATTCACAAACCATGATACCATCATGAAAAGGATGAATATACTTTCCTGAGGTGCTAGTTTTAGGAAAACACTGTTAACCAATGCATTCTTGTGTTCTGTTTTCAGCTTTCTCTCGGCCTGCAAACGCCTTAATTGTCACGAATGCACCAAAACTTAGTTTGAACAAAAAAGGTTGGAAAACTATTCACAAATCATGATACCATCATAAAACAGATAAATGTACTTTCCTGAGGTGCAAGTTTTAGGAAAACACTGTTAACCAATGCATTCTTGTGTTCTGTGCGTTTTTAAGCCTTCTCTCGGCCTGAAAACGCCTTAATAGTCAAGAAAGCACCAAAACTTAGTTTGAAAAAAAAAGGTTGGAAAACTGTTCACAAACCATGATACCATCATAAAACAGATAAATGTACTTTCCCGACGTGAAAGTTTTAGGAAAACACTGTTAACCAATGCATTCTTGTGTTCTGTGCGTTTTCAGCTTTCTCTCGGCCTGCAAACGCCTTAATAGTCACGAATGCACCAAAACTTAGTTTGAACAAAAAAGGTTGGAAAACTATTCACAAACCATGATACCATCATGAAAAGGATGAATATACTTTCCTGAGGTGCTAGTTTTAGGAAAACACTGTTAACCAATGCATTATTGTGTTCTGTGCGTTTTCAGCTTTCTCTCGGCCTGCAAACGCCTTAATAGTCACGAATGCACCAAAACTTAGTTTGAACAACAAAGGTTGGAAAACTATTCACAAATCATGATACCATCATAAAACAGATAAATGTACTTTCCCGACGTGAAAGTTTTAGGAAAACACTGTTAACCAATGCATTCTTGTGTTCTGTGCGTTTTCAGCTTTCTCTCGGCCTGCAAACGCCTTAATAGTCAAGAAAGCACCAAAACTTAGTTTGAACAAAAAAGGTTGAAAAACTATTCACAAATCATGATACCATCATTAAACAGATAAATGTACTTTCCTGAGGTGCTAGTTTTAGGAAAACCCTGTTAACCAATGCATTCTTGTGTTCTGTGCGTTTTCAGCTTTCTCTCGGCCTGCAAACGCCTTAATAGTCACGAATGCACCAAAACTTAGTTTGAACAAAAAAGGTTGGAAAACTATTCACAAACCATGAATCATCATGAAAAGGATAAATGTACTTTCCTGAGGTGCTAGTTTTAGGAAAATACTGTTAACCAATGCATTCTTGTGTTCTGTGCGTTTTCAGCTTTCTCTCGGCCTGCAAACGCCTTAATAGTCACGAATGCACCAAAACTTAGTTTGAACAAAAAAGGTTGAAAAACTATTCACAAATCATGATACCATCATAAAACAGATGAATGTACTTTCCCGACGTGAAAGTTTTAGGAAAACACTGTTAACCAATGCATTCTTGTGTTCTGTGCGTTTTCAGCTTTCTCTCGGCCTGCAAACACCTTAATAGTCACGAATGCACCAAAACTTAGTTTGAACAAAAAAGGTTGGAAAACTATTCACGAATCATGATACGATCATAAAACAGATAAATGTACTTTCCTGAGGTGCTAGTTTTAGGAAAACACTGTTAACCAATGCATTCTTGTGTTCTGTGCGTTTTCAGCTTTCTCTCGGCCTGTAAACGCCTTAATAATCACGAATGCACCAAAACTTAGTTTGAACAAAAAAGGTTGGAAAACTATTCACAAACCATGATACCATCATGAAAAGGATGAATATACTTTCCTGAGGTGCTAGTTTTAGGAAAACACTGTTAACCAATGCATTCTTGTGTTCTGTGCGTTTTCAGCTTTCTCTCGGCCTGCAAACGCCATAATAGTCACGAATGCACCAAAACTTAGTTTGAACAAAAAAGGTTGGAAAACTATTCACAAACCATGATACCATCATGAAAAGGATAAATGTACTTTCCTGAGGTGCTAGTTTTAGGAAAACACTGTTAACCAATGCATTCTTGTGTTCTGTGCGTTTTCAGCTTTCTCTCGGCCTGCAAACGCCTTAATAGTCACGAATGCACCAAAACTTAGTTTGAACAAAAAAGGTTGGAAAACTATTCACAAACCATGATACCATCATGAAAAGGATGAATATACTTTCCTGAGGTGCTAGTTTTAGGAAAACACTGTTAACCAATGCATTCTTGTGTTCTGTGCGTTTTCAGCTTTCTCTCGGCCTGCAAACGCCTTAATAGTCAAGAAAGCACCAAAACTTAGTTTGAACAAAAAAGGTTGAAAAACTATTCACAAATCATGATACCATCATTAAACAGATAAATGTACTTTCCTGAGGTGCTAGTTTTAGGAAAACCCTGTTAACCAATGCATTCTTGTGTTCTGTGCGTTTTCAGCTTTCTCTCGGCCTGCAAACGCCTTAATAGTCACGAATGCACCAAAACTTAGTTTGAACAAAAAAGGTTGGAAAACTATTCACAAACCATGAATCATCATGAAAAGGATAAATGTACTTTCCTGAGGTGCTAGTTTTAGGAAAATACTGTTAACCAATGCATTCTTGTGTTCTGTGCGTTTTCAGCTTTCTCTCGGCCTGCAAACGCCTTAATAGTCACGAATGCACCAAAACTTAGTTTGAACAAAAAAGGTTGAAAAACTATTCACAAATCATGATACCATCATAAAACAGATGAATGTACTTTCCCGACGTGAAAGTTTTAGGAAAACACTGTTAACCAATGCATTCTTGTGTTCTGTGCGTTTTCAGCCTTCTCTCGGCCTGCAAACACCTTAATAGTCACGAATGCACCAAAACTTAGTTTGAACAAAAAAGGTTGGAAAACTATTCACGAATCATGATACGATCATAAAACAGATAAATGTACTTTCCTGAGGTGCTAGTTTTAGGAAAACACTGTTAACCAATGCATTCTTGTGTTCTGTGCGTTTTCAGCTTTCTCTCGGCCTGTAAACGCCTTAATAATCACGAATGCACCAAAACTTAGTTTGAACAAAAAAGGTTGGAAAACTATTCACAAACCATGATACCATCATGAAAAGGATGAATATACTTTCCTGAGGTGCTAGTTTTAGGAAAACACTGTTAACCAATGCATTCTTGTGTTCTGTGCGTTTTCAGCTTTCTCTCGGCCTGCAAACGCCATAATAGTCACGAATGCACCAAAACTTAGTTTGAACAAAAAAGGTTGGAAAACTATTCACAAACCATGATACCATCATGAAAAGGATAAATGTACTTTCCTGAGGTGCTAGTTTTAGGAAAACACTGTTAACCAATGCATTCTTGTGTTCTGTGCGTTTTCAGCTTTCTCTCGGCCTGCAAACGCCTTAATAGTCACGAATGCACCAAAACTTAGTTTGAACAAAAAAGGTTGGAAAACTATTCACAAACCATGATACCATCATGAAAAGGATGAATATACTTTCCTGAGGTGCTAGTTTTAGGAAAACACTGTTAACCAATGCATTCTTGTGTTCTGTGCGTTTTCAGCTTTCTCTCGGCCTGCAAACGCCTTAATAGTCACGAATGCACCAAAACTTAGTTTGAACAAAAAAGGTTGGAAAACTATTCACAAATCATGATACCATCATAAAACAGATGAATGTACTTTCCTGAGGTGCTAGTTTTAGGAAAACACTGTTAACCAATGCATTCTTGTGTTCTGTGCGTTTTCAGCTTTCTCTCGGTCTGCAAACGCCTTAATAGTCAGGAATGCACCAAAACTTAGTTTGAACAAAAAAGGTTGGAAAACTATTCACAAACCATGATACCATCATGAAAAGGATAAATGTACTTTCCTGAGGGTCTAGTTTTAGGAAAACACTGTTAACCAATGCATTCTTGTGTTCTGTGCGTTTTCAGCTTTCTCTCGGCCTGCAAACGCCTTAATAGCCACGAATGCACCAAAACTTAGTTTGAACAAAAAAGGTGGAAAACTATTCACAAATCATGATACCATCATAAAACAGATAAATGTACTTTCCTGAGGTGCTAGTTTTAGGAAAACACTGTTAACCAATGCATTCTTGTGTTCTGTGCGTTTTCAGCTTTCTCTCGGCCTGCAAACGCCTTAATAGCCACGAATGCACCAAAACTTAGTTTGAACAAAAAAGGTTGGAAAACTATTCACAAATCATGATACCATCATATAACAGATAAATGTACTTTCCTGAGGTGCTAGTTTTAGGAAAACACTGTTAACCAATGCATTCTTGTGTTCTGTGCGTTTTTAAGCCTTCTCTCGGCCTGAAAACGCCTTAATAGTCAAGAAAGCACCAAAACTTAGTTTGAACAAAAAAGGTTGAAAAACTATTCACAAATCATGATACCATCATTAAACAGATAAATGTACTTTCCTGAGGTGCTAGTTTTAGGAAAACCCTGTTAACCAATGCATTCTTGTGTTCTGTGCGTTTTCAGCTTTCTCTCGGCCTGCAAACGCCTTAATAGTCACGAATGCACCAAAACTTAGTTTGAACAAAAAAGGTTGGAAAACTATTCACAAACCATGAATCATCATGAAAAGGATAAATGTACTTTCCTGAGGTGCTAGTTTTAGGAAAATACTGTTAACCAATGCATTCTTGTGTTCTGTGCGTTTTCAGCTTTCTCTCGGCCTGCAAACGCCTTAATAGTCACGAATGCACCAAAACTTAGTTTGAACAAAAAAGGTTGGAAAACTATTCACAAACCATGATACCATCATGAAAAGGATGAATATACCTTCCTGAGGTGCTAGTTTTAGGAAAACACTGTTAACCAATGCATTCTTGTGTTCTGTGCGTTTTCAGCTTTCTCTCGGCCTGCAAACGCCTTAATAGCCACGAATGCACCAAAACTTAGTTTGAACAAAAAAGGTTGGAAAACTATTCACAAATCATGATACCATCATAAAACAGATAAATGTACTTTCCTGAGGTGCTAGTTTTAGGAAAACACTGTTAACCAATGCATTCTTGTGTTCTGTGCGTTTTTAAGCCTTCTCTCGGCCTGAAAACGCCTTAATAGTCAAGAAAGCACCAAAACTTAGTTTGAACAAAAAAGGTTGGAAAACTATTCACAAACCATGATACCATCATGAAAAGGATGAATATACTTTCCTGAGGTGCTAGTTTTAGGAAAACACTGTTAACCAATGCATTATTGTGTTCTGTGCGTTTTCAGCTTTCTCTCGGCCTGCAAACGCCTTAATAGTCACGAATGCACCAAAACTTAGTTTGAACAAAAAAGGTTGGAAAACTATTCACAAACCATGATACCATCATGAAAAGGATAAATGTACTTTCCTGAGGTGCTAGTTTTAGGAAAACACTGTTAACCAATGCATTCTTGTGTTCTGTGCGTTTTCAGCTTTCTCTCGGCCTGCAAACGCCTTAATAGTCACGAATGCACCAAAACTTAGTTTGAACAACAAAGGTTGGAAAACTATTCACAAATCATGATACCATCATAAAACAGATAAATGTACTTTCCCGACGTGAAAGTTTTAGGAAAACACTGTTAACCAATGCATTCTTGTGTTCTGTGCGTTTTCAGCTTTCTCTCGGCCTGCAAACGCCTTAATAGTCACGAATGCACCAAAACTTAGTTTGAACAAAAAAGGTTGGAAAACTATTCACAAATCATGATACCATCATAAAACAGATAAATGTACTTTCCTGAGGTGCTAGTTTTAGGAAAACACTGTTAACCAATGCATTCTTGTGTTCTGTGCGTTTTCAGCTTTCTCTCGGCCTGCAAACGCCTTAATAGTCACGAATGCACCAAAACTTAGTTTGAACAAAAAAGGTTGGAAAACTATTCACAAATCATGATACCATCATAAAACAGATAAATGTACTTTCCCGACGTGAAAGTTTTAGGAAAACACTGTTAACCAATGCATTCTTGTGTTCTGTGCGTTTTCAGCTTTCTCTCGGCCTGCAAACGCCTTAATAGTCACGAATGCACAAAAACTTAGTTTGAACAAAAAAGGTTGGAAAACTATTCACAAACCATGATACCATCATGAAAAGGATGAATATACTTTCCTGAGGTGCTAGTTTTAGGAAAACACTGTTAACCAATGCATTCTTGTGTTCTGTTTTCAGCTTTCTCTCGGCCTGCAAACGCCTTAATTGTCACGAATGCACCAAAACTTAGTTTGAACAAAAAAGGTTGGAAAACTATTCACAAATCATGATACCATCATAAAACAGATAAATGTACTTTCCTGAGGTGCAAGTTTTAGGAAAACACTGTTAACCAATGCATTCTTGTGTTCTGTGCGTTTTTAAGCCTTCTCTCGGCCTGAAAACGCCTTAATAGTCAAGAAAGCACCAAAACTTAGTTTGAAAAAAAAAGGTTGGAAAACTGTTCACAAACCATGATACCATCATAAAACAGATAAATGTACTTTCCCGACGTGAAAGTTTTAGGAAAACACTGTTAACCAATGCATTCTTGTGTTCTGTGCGTTTTCAGCTTTCTCTCGGCCTGCAAACGCCTTAATAGTCACGAATGCACCAAAACTTAGTTTGAACAAAAAAGGTTGGAAAACTATTCACAAACCATGATACCATCATGAAAAGGATGAATATACTTTCCTGAGGTGCTAGTTTTAGGAAAACACTGTTAACCAATGCATTATTGTGTTCTGTGCGTTTTCAGCTTTCTCTCGGCCTGCAAACGCCTTAATAGTCACGAATGCACCAAAACTTAGTTTGAACAACAAAGGTTGGAAAACTATTCACAAATCATGATACCATCATAAAACAGATAAATGTACTTTCCCGACGTGAAAGTTTTAGGAAAACACTGTTAACCAATGCATTCTTGTGTTCTGTGCGTTTTCAGCTTTCTCTCGGCCTGCAAACGCCTTAATAGTCAAGAAAGCACCAAAACTTAGTTTGAACAAAAAAGGTTGAAAAACTATTCACAAATCATGATACCATCATTAAACAGATAAATGTACTTTCCTGAGGTGCTAGTTTTAGGAAAACCCTGTTAACCAATGCATTCTTGTGTTCTGTGCGTTTTCAGCTTTCTCTCGGCCTGCAAACGCCTTAATAGTCACGAATGCACCAAAACTTAGTTTGAACAAAAAAGGTTGGAAAACTATTCACAAACCATGAATCATCATGAAAAGGATAAATGTACTTTCCTGAGGTGCTAGTTTTAGGAAAATACTGTTAACCAATGCATTCTTGTGTTCTGTGCGTTTTCAGCTTTCTCTCGGCCTGCAAACGCCTTAATAGTCACGAATGCACCAAAACTTAGTTTGAACAAAAAAGGTTGAAAAACTATTCACAAATCATGATACCATCATAAAACAGATGAATGTACTTTCCCGACGTGAAAGTTTTAGGAAAACACTGTTAACCAATGCATTCTTGTGTTCTGTGCGTTTTCAGCTTTCTCTCGGCCTGCAAACACCTTAATAGTCACGAATGCACCAAAACTTAGTTTGAACAAAAAAGGTTGGAAAACTATTCACAAATCATGATACGATCATAAAACAGATAAATGTACTTTCCTGAGGTGCTAGTTTTAGGAAAACACTGTTAACCAATGCATTCTTGTGTTCTGTGCGTTTTCAGCTTTCTCTCGGCCTGTAAACGCCTTAATAATCACGAATGCACCAAAACTTAGTTTGAACAAAAAAGGTTGGAAAACTATTCACAAACCATGATACCATCATGAAAAGGATGAATATACTTTCCTGAGGTGCTAGTTTTAGGAAAACACTGTTAACCAATGCATTCTTGTGTTCTGTGCGTTTTCAGCTTTCTCTCGGCCTGCAAACGCCTTAATAGTCACGAATGCACCAAAACTTAGTTTGAACAAAAGAGGTTGGAAAACTATTCACAAACCATGATACCATCATGAAAAGGATAAATGTACTTTCCTGAGGTGCTAGTTTTAGGAAAACACTGTTAACCAATGCATTCTTGTGTTCTGTGCGTTTTCAGCTTTCTCTCGGCCTGCAAACGCCTTAATAGTCACGAATGCACCAAAACTTAGTTTGAACAACAAAGGTTGGAAAACTATTCACAAATCATGATACCATCATAAAACAGATAAATGTACTTTCCCGACGTGAAAGTTTTAGGAAAACACTGTTAACCAATGCATTCTTGTGTTCTGTGCGTTTTCAGCTTTCTCTCGGCCTGCAAACGCCTTAATAGTCACGAATGCACCAAAACTTAGTTTGAACAAAAAAGGTTGGAAAACTATTCACAAATCATGATACCATCATAAAACAGATAAATGTACTTTCCTGAGGTGCTAGTTTTAGGAAAACACTGTTAACCAATGCATTCTTGTGTTCTGTGCGTTTTCAGCTTTCTCTCGGCCTGCAAACGCCTTAATAGTCACGAATGCACCAAAACTTAGTTTGAACAAAAAAGGTTTGAAAACTATTCACAAACCATGATACCATCATGAAAAGGATGAATATACTTTCCTGAGGTGCTAGTTTTAGGAAAACACTGTTAACCAATGCATTCTTGTGTTCTGTGCGTTTTCAGCTTTCTCTCGGCCTGCAAACGCCTTAATAGTCACGAATGCACCAAAACTTAGTTTGAACAAAAAAGGTTGGAAAACTATTCACAAACCATGATACCATCATGAAAAGGATTAATGTACTTTCCTGAGGTGCTAGTTTTAGGAAAACACTGTTAACCAATGCATTCTTGTGTTCTGTGCGTTTTTAAGCCTTCTCTCGGCCTGAAAACGCCTTAATAGTCAAGAAAGCACCAAAACTTAGTTTGAACAAAAAAGGTTGGAAAACTATTCACAAACCATGATACCATCATGAAAAGGATGAATATACCTTCCTGAGGTGCCAGTTTTAGGAAAACACTGTTAACCAATGCATTCTTGTGTTCTGTGCGTTTTCAGCTTTCTCTCGGCCTGCAAACGCCTTAATAGTCACGAATGCACAAAAACTTAGTTTGAACAAAAAAGGTTGGAAAACTATTCACAAACCATGATACCATCATGAAAAGGATAAATATACTTTCCTGAGGTGCTAGTTTTAGGAAAACACTGTTAACCAATGCATTCTTGTGTTCTGTGCGTTTTCAGCTTTCTCTCGGTCTGCAAACGCCTTAATAGTCACGAATGCACCAAAACTTAGTTTGAACAAAAAAGGTTGGAAAACTATTCACAAACCATGATACCATCATGAAAAGGATAAATGTACTTTCCTGAGGTGCTAGTTTGAGGAAAACACTGTTAACCAATGCATTCTTGTGTTCTGTGCGTTTTCAGCTTTCTCTCGGCCTGCAAACGCCTTAATAGTCACGAATGCACCAAAACTTAGTTTGAACAAAAAAGGTTGGAAAACTATTCACAAACCATGATACCATCATGAAAAGGATAAATGTACTTTCCTGAGGTGCTAGTTTGAGGAAAACACTGTTAACCAATGCATTCTTGTGTTCTGTGCGTTTTCAGCTTTCTCTCGGCCTGCAAACGCCTTAATAGTCACGAATGCACCAAAACTTAGTTTGAACAAAAAAGGTTGGAAAACTATTCACAAACCATGATACCATCATGAAAAGGATAAATGTACTTTCCTGAGGTGCTAGTTTTAGGAAAACACTGTTAACAGATGCATTCTTGTGTTCTGTGCGTTTTCAGCTTTCTCTCGGTCTGCAAACGCCTTAATAGTCACGAATGCACCAAAACTTAGTTTGAACAAAAAAGGTTGGAAAACTATTCACAAACCATGATACCATCATGAAAAGGATAAATGTACTTTCCTGAGGGTCTAGTTTTAGGAAAACACTGTTAACCAATGCATTCTTGTGTTCTGTGCGTTTTCAGCTTTCTATCGGCCTGCAAACGCCTTAATAGTCACGAATGCACCAAAACTTAGTTTGAACAAAAAAGGTTGGAAAACTATTCACAAACCATGATACCATCATGAAAAGGATGAATATACCTTCCTGAGGTGCCAGTTTTAGGAAAACACTGTTAACCAATGCATTCTTGTGTTCTGTGCGTTTTCAGCTTTCTCTCGGCCTGCAAACGCCTTAATAGCCACGAATGCACCAAAACTTAGTTTGAACAAAAAAGGTTGGAAAACTATTCACAAATCATGATACCATCATAAAACAGATAAATGTACTTTCCTGAGGTGCTAGTTTTAGGAAAACACTGTTAACAAATGCATTCTTGTGTTCTGTGCGTTTTTAAGCCTTCTCTCGGCCTGAAAACGCCTTAATAGTCAAGAAAGCACCAAAACTTAGTTTGAACAAAAAAGGTTGAAAAACTATTCACAAATCATGATACCATCATTAAACAGATAAATGTACTTTCCTGAGGTGCTAGTTTTAGGAAAACCCTGTTAACCAATGCATTCTTGTGTTCTGTGCGTTTTCAGCTTTCTCTCGGCCTGCAAACGCCTTAATAGCCACGAATGCACCAAAACTTAGTTTGAACAAAAAAGGTTGGAAAACTATTCACAAATCATGATACCATCATAAAACAGATAAATGTACTTTCCTGAGGTGCTAGTTTTAGGAAAACACTGTTAACCAATGCATTCTTGTGTTCTGTGCGTTTTTAAGCCTTCTCTCGGCCTGAAAACGCCTTAATAGTCAAGAAAGCACCAAAACTTAGTTGGAACAAAAAATGTTGGAAAACTATTCACAAACCA
Organism: Gasterosteus aculeatus; assembly: GCF_964276395.1. Lineage (NCBI taxonomy): Eukaryota > Metazoa > Chordata > Actinopteri > Perciformes > Gasterosteidae > Gasterosteus > Gasterosteus aculeatus. The sequence goes on along the minus strand of NC_135708.1, from coordinate 7,976,458 downwards.
TGATACCATCATGAAAAGGATAAATGTACTTTCCTGAGGTGCTAGTTTGAGGAAAACACTGTTAACCAATGCATTCTTGTGTTCTGTGCGTTTTCAGCTTTCTCTCGGTCTGCAAACGCCTTAATAGTCACGAATGCACCAAAACTTAGTTTGAACAAAAAAGGTTGGAAAACTATTCACAAACCATGATACCATCATGAAAAGGATAAATGTACTTTCCTGAGGTGCTAGTTTTAGGAAAACACTGTTAACCAATGCATTCTTGTGTTCTGTGCGTTTTCAGCTTTCTCTCGGCCTGCAAACGCCTTAATAGTCACGAGCACCAAAACTTAGTTTGAACAAAAAAGGTTGGAAAACTATTCACAAACCATGATACCATCATGAAAAGGATAAATGTACTTTCCTGAGGGTCTAGTTTTAGGAAAACACTGTTAACCAATGCATTCTTGTGTTCTGTGCGTTTTCAGCTTTCTCTCGGCCTGCAAACGCCTTAATAGTCACGAATGCACCAAAACTTAGTTGGAACAAAAAATGTTGGAAAACTATTCACAAACCATGATACCATCATGAAAAGGATAAATGTACTGTCCTGAGGTGCTAGTTTGAGGAAAACACTGTTAACCAATGCATTCTTGTGTTCTGTGCGTTTTCAGCTTTCTCTCGGCCTGCAAACGCCTTAATAGTCACGAATGCACCAAAACTTAGTTTGAACAAAAAAGGTTGGAAAACTATTCACAAACCATGATACCATCATGAAAAGGATAAATGTACTTTCCTGAGGTGCTAGTTTGAGGAAAACACTGTTAACCAATGCATTCTTGTGTTCTGTGCGTTTTTAAGCCTTCTCTCGGCCTGAAAACGCCTTAATAGTCAAGAAAGCACCAAAACTTAGTTGGAACAAAAAATGTTGGAAAACTATTCACAAACCATGATACCATCATGAAAAGGATAAATGTACTTTCCTGAGGTGCTAGTTTGAGGAAAACACTGTTAACCAATGCATTCTTGTGTTCTGTGCGTTTTCAGCTTTCTCTCGGTCTGCAAACGCCTTAATAGTCACGAATGCACCAAAACTTAGTTTGAACAAAAAAGGTTGGAAAACTATTCACAAACCATGATACCATCATGAAAAGGATAAATGTACTTTCCTGAGGTGCTAGTTTTAGGAAAACACTGTTAACCAATGCATTCTTGTGTTCTGTGCGTTTTCAGCTTTCTCTCGGCCTGCAAACGCCTTAATAGTCACGAGCACCAAAACTTAGTTTGAACAAAAAAGGTTGGAAAACTATTCACAAACCATGATACCATCATGAAAAGGATAAATGTACTTTCCTGAGGTGCTAGTTTGAGGAAAACACTGTTAACCAATGCATTCTTGTGTTCTGTGCGTTTTCAGCTTTCTCTCGGCCTGCAAACGCCTTAATAGTCACGAATGCACCAAAACTTAGTTTGAACAAAAAAGGTTGGAAAACTATTCACAAACCATGATACCATCATGAAAAGGATAAATGTACTTTCCTGAGGTGCTAGTTTTAGGAAAACACTGTTAACAGATGCATTCTTGTGTTCTGTGCGTTTTCAGCTTTCTCTCGGTCTGCAAACGCCTTAATAGTCACGAATGCACCAAAACTTAGTTTGAACAAAAAAGGTTGGAAAACTATTCACAAACCATGATACCATCATGAAAAGGATAAATGTACTTTCCTGAGGGTCTAGTTTTAGGAAAACACTGTTAACCAATGCATTCTTGTGTTCTGTGCGTTTTCAGCTTTCTATCGGCCTGCAAACGCCTTAATAGTCACGAATGCACCAAAACTTAGTTTGAACAAAAAAGGTTGGAAAACTATTCACAAACCATGATACCATCATGAAAAGGATGAATATACCTTCCTGAGGTGCCAGTTTTAGGAAAACACTGTTAACCAATGCATTCTTGTGTTCTGTGCGTTTTCAGCTTTCTCTCGGCCTGCAAACGCCTTAATAGCCACGAATGCACCAAAACTTAGTTTGAACAAAAAAGGTTGGAAAACTATTCACAAATCATGATACCATCATAAAACAGATAAATGTACTTTCCTGAGGTGCTAGTTTTAGGAAAACACTGTTAACAAATGCATTCTTGTGTTCTGTGCGTTTTTAAGCCTTCTCTCGGCCTGAAAACGCCTTAATAGTCAAGAAAGCACCAAAACTTAGTTTGAACAAAAAAGGTTGAAAAACTATTCACAAATCATGATACCATCATTAAACAGATAAATGTACTTTCCTGAGGTGCTAGTTTTAGGAAAACCCTGTTAACCAATGCATTCTTGTGTTCTGTGCGTTTTCAGCTTTCTCTCGGCCTGCAAACGCCTTAATAGCCACGAATGCACCAAAACTTAGTTTGAACAAAAAAGGTTGGAAAACTATTCACAAATCATGATACCATCATAAAACAGATAAATGTACTTTCCTGAGGTGCTAGTTTTAGGAAAACACTGTTAACCAATGCATTCTTGTGTTCTGTGCGTTTTTAAGCCTTCTCTCGGCCTGAAAACGCCTTAATAGTCAAGAAAGCACCAAAACTTAGTTGGAACAAAAAATGTTGGAAAACTATTCACAAACCATGATACCATCATGAAAAGGATAAATGTACTTTCCTGAGGTGCTAGTTTGAGGAAAACACTGTTAACCAATGCATTCTTGTGTTCTGTGCGTTTTCAGCTTTCTCTCGGTCTGCAAACGCCTTAATAGTCACGAATGCACCAAAACTTAGTTTGAACAAAAAAGGTTGGAAAACTATTCACAAACCATGATACCATCATGAAAAGGATAAATGTACTTTCCTGAGGTGCTAGTTTTAGGAAAACACTGTTAACCAATGCATTCTTGTGTTCTGTGCGTTTTCAGCTTTCTCTCGGCCTGCAAACGCCTTAATAGTCACGAGCACCAAAACTTAGTTTGAACAAAAAAGGTTGGAAAACTATTCACAAACCATGATACCATCATGAAAAGGATAAATGTACTTTCCTGAGGGTCTAGTTTTAGGAAAACACTGTTAACCAATGCATTCTTGTGTTCTGTGCGTTTTCAGCTTTCTCTCGGCCTGCAAACGCCTTAATAGTCACGAATGCACCAAAACTTAGTTGGAACAAAAAATGTTGGAAAACTATTCACAAACCATGATACCATCATGAAAAGGATAAATGTACTGTCCTGAGGTGCTAGTTTGAGGAAAACACTGTTAACCAATGCATTCTTGTGTTCTGTGCGTTTTCAGCTTTCTCTCGGCCTGCAAACGCCTTAATAGTCACGAATGCACCAAAACTTAGTTTGAACAAAAAAGGTTGGAAAACTATTCACAAACCATGATACCATCATGAAAAGGATAAATGTACTTTCCTGAGGTGCTAGTTTGAGGAAAACACTGTTAACCAATGCATTCTTGTGTTCTGTGCGTTTTTAAGCCTTCTCTCGGCCTGAAAACGCCTTAATAGTCAAGAAAGCACCAAAACTTAGTTGGAACAAAAAATGTTGGAAAACTATTCACAAACCATGATACCATCATGAAAAGGATAAATGTACTTTCCTGAGGTGCTAGTTTGAGGAAAACACTGTTAACCAATGCATTCTTGTGTTCTGTGCGTTTTCAGCTTTCTCTCGGTCTGCAAACGCCTTAATAGTCACGAATGCACCAAAACTTAGTTTGAACAAAAAAGGTTGGAAAACTATTCACAAACCATGATACCATCATGAAAAGGATAAATGTACTTTCCTGAGGTGCTAGTTTTAGGAAAACACTGTTAACCAATGCATTCTTGTGTTCTGTGCGTTTTCAGCTTTCTCTCGGCCTGCAAACGCCTTAATAGTCACGAGCACCAAAACTTAGTTTGAACAAAAAAGGTTGGAAAACTATTCACAAACCATGATACCATCATGAAAAGGATAAATGTACTTTCCTGAGGTGCTAGTTTGAGGAAAACACTGTTAACCAATGCATTCTTGTGTTCTGTGCGTTTTCAGCTTTCTCTCGGCCTGCAAACGCCTTAATAGTCACGAATGCACCAAAACTTAGTTTGAACAAAAAAGGTTGGAAAACTATTCACAAACCATGATACCATCATGAAAAGGATAAATGTACTTTCCTGAGGTGCTAGTTTTAGGAAAACACTGTTAACAGATGCATTCTTGTGTTCTGTGCGTTTTCAGCTTTCTCTCGGTCTGCAAACGCCTTAATAGTCACGAATGCACCAAAACTTAGTTTGAACAAAAAAGGTTGGAAAACTATTCACAAACCATGATACCATCATGAAAAGGATAAATGTACTTTCCTGAGGGTCTAGTTTTAGGAAAACACTGTTAACCAATGCATTCTTGTGTTCTGTGCGTTTTCAGCTTTCTCTCGGCCTGCAAACGCCTTAATAGTCACGAATGCACCAAAACTTAGTTTGAACAAAAAAGGTTGGAAAACTATTCACAAACCATGATACCATCATGAAAAGGATGAATATACCTTCCTGAGGTGCCAGTTTTAGGAAAACACTGTTAACCAATGCATTCTTGTGTTCTGTGCGTTTTCAGCTTTCTCTCGGCCTGCAAACGCCTTAATAGCCACGAATGCACCAAAACTTAGTTTGAACAAAAAAGGTTGAAAAACTATTCACAAATCATGATACCATCATAAAACAGATGAATGTACTTTCCTGAGGTGCTAGTTTTAGGAAAACACTGTTAACCAATGCATTCTTGTGTTCTGTGCGTTTTCAGCTTTCTCTCGGTCTGCAAACGCCTTAATAGTCACGAATGCACCAAAACTTAGTTTGAACAAAAAAGGTTGGAAAACTATTCACAAACCATGATACCATCATGAAAAGGATAAATGTACTTTCCTGAGGTGCTAGTTTGAGGAAAACACTGTTAACCAATGCATTCTTGTGTTCTGTGCGTTTTCAGCTTTCTCTCGGCCTGCAAACGCCTTAATAGTCACGAATGCACCAAAACTTAGTTTGAACAAAAAAGGTTGGAAAACTATTCACAAACCATGATACCATCATGAAAAGGATAAATGTACTTTCCTGAGGTGCTAGTTTTAGGAAAACACTGTTAACAGATGCATTCTTGTGTTCTGTGCGTTTTCAGCTTTCTCTCGGTCTGCAAACGCCTTAATAGTCACGAATGCACCAAAACTTAGTTTGAACAAAAAAGGTTGGAAAACTATTCACAAACCATGATACCATCATGAAAAGGATAAATGTACTTTCCTGAGGGTCTAGTTTTAGGAAAACACTGTTAACCAATGCATTCTTGTGTTCTGTGCGTTTTCAGCTTTCTATCGGCCTGCAAACGCCTTAATAGTCACGAATGCACCAAAACTTAGTTTGAACAAAAAAGGTTGGAAAACTATTCACAAACCATGATACCATCATGAAAAGGATGAATATACCTTCCTGAGGTGCCAGTTTTAGGAAAACACTGTTAACCAATGCATTCTTGTGTTCTGTGCGTTTTCAGCTTTCTCTCGGCCTGCAAACGCCTTAATAGCCACGAATGCACCAAAACTTAGTTTGAACAAAAAAGGTTGGAAAACTATTCACAAATCATGATACCATCATAAAACAGATAAATGTACTTTCCTGAGGTGCTAGTTTTAGGAAAACACTGTTAACAAATGCATTCTTGTGTTCTGTGCGTTTTTAAGCCTTCTCTCGGCCTGAAAACGCCTTAATAGTCAAGAAAGCACCAAAACTTAGTTTGAACAAAAAAGGTTGAAAAACTATTCACAAATCATGATACCATCATTAAACAGATAAATGTACTTTCCTGAGGTGCTAGTTTTAGGAAAACCCTGTTAACCAATGCATTCTTGTGTTCTGTGCGTTTTCAGCTTTCTCTCGGCCTGCAAACGCCTTAATAGCCACGAATGCACCAAAACTTAGTTTGAACAAAAAAGGTTGGAAAACTATTCACAAATCATGATACCATCATAAAACAGATAAATGTACTTTCCTGAGGTGCTAGTTTTAGGAAAACACTGTTAACCAATGCATTCTTGTGTTCTGTGCGTTTTTAAGCCTTCTCTCGGCCTGAAAACGCCTTAATAGTCAAGAAAGCACCAAAACTTAGTTGGAACAAAAAATGTTGGAAAACTATTCACAAACCATGATACCATCATGAAAAGGATAAATGTACTTTCCTGAGGTGCTAGTTTGAGGAAAACACTGTTAACCAATGCATTCTTGTGTTCTGTGCGTTTTCAGCTTTCTCTCGGTCTGCAAACGCCTTAATAGTCACGAATGCACCAAAACTTAGTTTGAACAAAAAAGGTTGGAAAACTATTCACAAACCATGATACCATCATGAAAAGGATAAATGTACTTTCCTGAGGTGCTAGTTTTAGGAAAACACTGTTAACCAATGCATTCTTGTGTTCTGTGCGTTTTCAGCTTTCTCTCGGCCTGCAAACGCCTTAATAGTCACGAGCACCAAAACTTAGTTTGAACAAAAAAGGTTGGAAAACTATTCACAAACCATGATACCATCATGAAAAGGATAAATGTACTTTCCTGAGGGTCTAGTTTTAGGAAAACACTGTTAACCAATGCATTCTTGTGTTCTGTGCGTTTTCAGCTTTCTCTCGGCCTGCAAACGCCTTAATAGTCACGAATGCACCAAAACTTAGTTGGAACAAAAAATGTTGGAAAACTATTCACAAACCATGATACCATCATGAAAAGGATAAATGTACTGTCCTGAGGTGCTAGTTTGAGGAAAACACTGTTAACCAATGCATTCTTGTGTTCTGTGCGTTTTCAGCTTTCTCTCGGCCTGCAAACGCCTTAATAGTCACGAATGCACCAAAACTTAGTTTGAACAAAAAAGGTTGGAAAACTATTCACAAACCATGATACCATCATGAAAAGGATAAATGTACTTTCCTGAGGTGCTAGTTTGAGGAAAACACTGTTAACCAATGCATTCTTGTGTTCTGTGCGTTTTTAAGCCTTCTCTCGGCCTGAAAACGCCTTAATAGTCAAGAAAGCACCAAAACTTAGTTGGAACAAAAAATGTTGGAAAACTATTCACAAACCATGATACCATCATGAAAAGGATAAATGTACTTTCCTGAGGTGCTAGTTTGAGGAAAACACTGTTAACCAATGCATTCTTGTGTTCTGTGCGTTTTCAGCTTTCTCTCGGTCTGCAAACGCCTTAATAGTCACGAATGCACCAAAACTTAGTTTGAACAAAAAAGGTTGGAAAACTATTCACAAACCATGATACCATCATGAAAAGGATAAATGTACTTTCCTGAGGTGCTAGTTTTAGGAAAACACTGTTAACCAATGCATTCTTGTGTTCTGTGCGTTTTCAGCTTTCTCTCGGCCTGCAAACGCCTTAATAGTCACGAGCACCAAAACTTAGTTTGAACAAAAAAGGTTGGAAAACTATTCACAAACCATGATACCATCATGAAAAGGATAAATGTACTTTCCTGAGGGTCTAGTTTTAGGAAAACACTGTTAACCAATGCATTCTTGTGTTCTGTGCGTTTTCAGCTTTCTCTCGGCCTGCAAACGCCTTAATAGTCACGAATGCACCAAAACTTAGTTGGAACAAAAAATGTTGGAAAACTATTCACAAACCATGATACCATCATGAAAAGGATAAATGTACTGTCCTGAGGTGCTAGTTTGAGGAAAACACTGTTAACCAATGCATTCTTGTGTTCTGTGCGTTTTCAGCTTTCTCTCGGCCTGCAAACGCCTTAATAGTCACGAATGCACCAAAACTTAGTTTGAACAAAAAAGGTTGGAAAACTATTCACAAACCATGATACCATCATGAAAAGGATAAATGTACTTTCCTGAGGTGCTAGTTTTAGGAAAACACTGTTAACCAATGCATTCTTGTGTTCTGTGCGTTTTCAGCTTTCTCTCGGCCTGCAAACGCCTTAATAGTCACGAATGCACCAAAACTTAGTTTGAACAAAAAAGGTTGGAAAACTATTCACAAACCATGATACCATCATGAAAAGGATGAATATACCTTCCTGAGGTGCCAGTTTTAGGAAAACACTGTTAACCAATGCATTCTTGTGTTCTGTGCGTTTTCAGCTTTCTCTCGGCCTGCAAACGCCTTAATAGCCACGAATGCACCAAAACTTAGTTTGAACAAAAAAGGTTGGAAAACTATTCACAAATCATGATACCATCATAAAACAGATAAATGTACTTTCCTGAGGTGCTAGTTTTAGGAAAACACTGTTAACAAATGCATTCTTGTGTTCTGTGCGTTTTTAAGCCTTCTCTCGGCCTGAAAACGCCTTAATAGTCAAGAAAGCACCAAAACTTAGTTTGAACAAAAAAGGTTGAAAAACTATTCACAAATCATGATACCATCATTAAACAGATAAATGTACTTTCCTGAGGTGCTAGTTTTAGGAAAACCCTGTTAACCAATGCATTCTTGTGTTCTGTGCGTTTTCAGCTTTCTCTCGGCCTGCAAACGCCTTAATAGCCACGAATGCACCAAAACTTAGTTGGAACAAAAAATGTTGGAAAACTATTCACAAACCATGATACCATCATGAAAAGGATAAATGTACTTTCCTGAGGTGCTAGTTTGAGGAAAACACTGTTAACCAATGCATTCTTGTGTTCTGTGCGTTTTCAGCTTTCTCTCGGTCTGCAAACGCCTTAATAGTCACGAATGCACCAAAACTTAGTTTGAACAAAAAAGGTTGGAAAACTATTCACAAACCATGATACCATCATGAAAAGGATAAATGTACTTTCCTGAGGTGCTAGTTTTAGGAAAACACTGTTAACCAATGCATTCTTGTGTTCTGTGCGTTTTCAGCTTTCTCTCGGCCTGCAAACGCCTTAATAGTCACGAATGCACCAAAACTTAGTTTGAACAAAAAAGGTTGGAAAACTATTCACAAACCATGATACCATCATGAAAAGGATAAATGTACTTTCCTGAGGGTCTAGTTTTAGGAAAACACTGTTAACCAATGCATTCTTGTGTTCTGTGCGTTTTCAGCTTTCTCTCGGCCTGCAAACGCCTTAATAGTCACAAATGCACCAAAACTTAGTTGGAACAAAAAATGTTGGAAAACTATTCACAAACCATGATACCATCATGAAAAGGATAAATGTACTGTCCTGAGGTGCTAGTTTGAGGAAAACACTGTTAACCAATGCATTCTTGTGTTCTGTGCGTTTTCAGCTTTCTCTCGGCCTGCAAACGCCTTAATAGTCACGAATGCACCAAAACTTAGTTTGAACAAAAAAGGTTGGAAAACTATTCACAAACCATGATACCATCATGAAAAGGATAAATGTACTTTCCTGAGGTGCTAGTTTTAGGAAAACACTGTTAACCAATGCATTCTTGTGTTCTGTGCGTTTTCAGCTTTCTCTCGGCCTGCAAACGCCTTAATAGTCACGAATGCACCAAAACTTAGTTTGAACAAAAAAGGTTGAAAAACTATTCACAAATCATGATACCATCATAAAACAGATGAATGTACTTTCCTGAGGTGCTAGTTTTAGGAAAACACTGTTAACCAATGCATTCTTGTGTTCTGTGCGTTTTCAGCTTTCTCTCGGTCTGCAAACGCCTTAATAGTCACGAATGCACCAAAACTTAGTTTGAACAAAAAAGGTTGGAAAACTATTCACAAACCATGATACCATCATGAAAAGGATAAATGTACTTTCCTGAGGTGCTAGTTTTAGGAAAACACTGTTAACCAATGCATTCTTGTGTTCTGTGCGTTTTCAGCTTTCTCTCGGTCTGCAAACGCCTTAATAGTCACGAATGCACCAAAACTTAGTTTGAACAAAAAAGGTTGGAAAACTATTCACAAACCATGATACCATCATGAAAAGGATAAATGTACTTTCCTGAGGTGCTAGTTTGAGGAAAACACTGTTAACCAATGCATTCTTGTGTTCTGTGCGTTTTCAGCTTTCTCTCGGCCTGCAAACGCCTTAATAGTCACGAATGCACCAAAACTTAGTTTGAACAAAAAAGGTTGGAAAACTATTCACAAACCATGATACCATCATGAAAAGGATAAATGTACTTTCCTGAGGTGCTAGTTTTAGGAAAACACTGTTAACAGATGCATTCTTGTGTTCTGTGCGTTTTCAGCTTTCTCTCGGTCTGCAAACGCCTTAATAGTCACGAATGCACCAAAACTTAGTTTGAACAAAAAAGGTTGGAAAACTATTCACAAACCATGATACCATCATGAAAAGGATGAATATACCTTCCTGAGGTGCCAGTTTTAGGAAAACACTGTTAACCAATGCATTCTTGTGTTCTGTGCGTTTTCAGCTTTCTCTCGGCCTGCAAACGCCTTAATAGCCACGAATGCACCAAAACTTAGTTTGCACAAAAAAGGTTGGAAAACTATTCACAAATCATGATACCATCATAAAACAGATAAATGTACTTTCCTGAGGTGCTAGTTTTAGGAAAACACTGTTAACAAATGCATTCTTGTGTTCTGTGCGTTTTTAAGCCTTCTCTCGGCCTGAAAACGCCTTAATAGTCAAGAAAGCACCAAAACTTAGTTTGAACAAAAAAGGTTGAAAAACTATTCACAAATCATGATACCATCATTAAACAGATAAATGTACTTTCCTGAGGTGCTAGTTTTAGGAAAACCCTGTTAACCAATGCATTCTTGTGTTCTGTGCGTTTTCAGCTTTCTCTCGGCCTGCAAACGCCTTAATAGCCACGAATGCACCAAAACTTAGTTTGAACAAAAAAGGTTGGAAAACTATTCACAAATCATGATACCATCATAAAACAGATAAATGTACTTTCCTGAGGTGCTAGTTTTAGGAAAACACTGTTAACCAATGCATTATTGTGTTCTGTGCGTTTTTAAGCCTTCTCTCGGCCTGAAAACGCCTTAATAGTCAAGAAAGCACCAAAACTTAGTTGGAACAAAAAATGTTGGAAAACTATTCACAAACCATGATACCATCATGAAAAGGATAAATGTACTTTCCTGAGGTGCTAGTTTGAGGAAAACACTGTTAACCAATGCATTCTTGTGTTCTGTGCGTTTTCAGCTTTCTCTCGGCCTGCAAACGCCTTAATAGCCACGAATGCACCAAAACTTAGTTTGAACAAAAAAGGTTGGAAAACTATTCACAAATCATGATACCATCATAAAACAGATAAATGTACTTTCCTGAGGTGCTAGTTTTAGGAAAACACTGTTAACCAATGCATTCTTGTGTTCTGTGCGTTTTTAAGCCTTCTCTCGGCCTGAAAACGCCTTAATAGTCAAGAAAGCACCAAAACTTAGTTGGAACAAAAAATGTTGGAAAACTATTCACAAACCATGATACCATCATGAAAAGGATAAATGTACTTTCCTGAGGTGCTAGTTTGAGGAAAACACTGTTAACCAATGCATTCTTGTGTTCTGTGCGTTTTCAGCTTTCTCTCGGTCTGCAAACGCCTTAATAGTCACGAATGCACCAAAACTTAGTTTGAACAAAAAAGGTTGGAAAACTATTCACAAACCATGATACCATCATGAAAAGGATAAATGTACTTTCCTGAGGTGCTAGTTTTAGGAAAACACTGTTAACCAATGCATTCTTGTGTTCTGTGCGTTTTCAGCTTTCTCTCGGCCTGCAAACGCCTTAATAGTCACGAGCACCAAAACTTAGTTTGAACAAAAAAGGTTGGAAAACTATTCACAAACCATGATACCATCATGAAAAGGATAAATGTACTTTCCTGAGGGTCTAGTTTTAGGAAAACACTGTTAACCAATGCATTCTTGTGTTCTGTGCGTTTTCAGCTTTCTCTCGGCCTGCAAACGCCTTAATAGTCACGAATGCACCAAAACTTAGTTGGAACAAAAAATGTTGGAAAACTATTCACAAACCATGATACCATCATGAAAAGGATAAATGTACTGTCCTGAGGTGCTAGTTTGAGGAAAACACTGTTAACCAATGCATTCTTGTGTTCTGTGCGTTTTCAGCTTTCTCTCGGCCTGCAAACGCCTTAATAGTCACGAATGCACCAAAACTTAGTTTGAACAAAAAAGGTTGGAAAACTATTCACAAACCATGATACCATCATGAAAAGGATAAATGTACTTTCCTGAGGTGCTAGTTTTAGGAAAACACTGTTAACCAATGCATTCTTGTGTTCTGTGCGTTTTCAGCTTTCTCTCGGCCTGCAAACGCCTTAATAGTCACGAATGCACCAAAACTTAGTTTGAACAAAAAAGGTTGAAAAACTATTCACAAATCATGATACCATCATAAAACAGATGAATGTACTTTCCTGAGGTGCTAGTTTTAGGAAAACACTGTTAACCAATGCATTCTTGTGTTCTGTGCGTTTTCAGCTTTCTCTCGGTCTGCAAACGCCTTAATAGTCACGAATGCACCAAAACTTAGTTTGAACAAAAAAGGTTGGAAAACTATTCACAAACCATGATACCATCATGAAAAGGATAAATGTACTTTCCTGAGGTGCTAGTTTTAGGAAAACACTGTTAACCAATGCATTCTTGTGTTCTGTGCGTTTTCAGCTTTCTCTCGGTCTGCAAACGCCTTAATAGTCACGAATGCACCAAAACTTAGTTTGAACAAAAAAGGTTGGAAAACTATTCACAAACCATGATACCATCATGAAAAGGATAAATGTACTTTCCTGAGGTGCTAGTTTGAGGAAAACACTGTTAACCAATGCATTCTTGTGTTCTGTGCGTTTTCAGCTTTCTCTCGGCCTGCAAACGCCTTAATAGTCACGAATGCACCAAAACTTAGTTTGAACAAAAAAGGTTGGAAAACTATTCACAAACCATGATACCATCATGAAAAGGATAAATGTACATTCCTGAGGTGCTAGTTTTAGGAAAACACTGTTAACAGATGCATTCTTGTGTTCTGTGCGTTTTCAGCTTTCTCTCGGTCTGCAAACGCCTTAATAGTCACGAATGCACCAAAACTTAGTTTGAACAAAAAAGGTTGGAAAACTATTCACAAACCATGATACCATCATGAAAAGGATAAATGTACTTTCCTGAGGGTCTAGTTTTAGGAAAACACTGTTAACCAATGCATTCTTGTGTTCTGTGCGTTTTCAGCTTTCTCTCGGCCTGCAAACGCCTTAATAGTCACGAATGCACCAAAACTTAGTTTGAACAAAAAAGGTTGGAAAACTATTCACAAACCATGATACCATCATGAAAAGGATGAATATACCTTCCTGAGGTGCCAGTTTTAGGAAAACACTGTTAACCAATGCATTCTTGTGTTCTGTGCGTTTTCAGCTTTCTCTCGGCCTGCAAACGCCTTAATAGCCACGAATGCACCAAAACTTAGTTTGCACAAAAAAGGTTGGAAAACTATTCACAAACCATGATACCATCATGAAAAGGATAAATGTACTTTCCTGAGGGTCTAGTTTTAGGAAAACACTGTTAACCAATGCATTCTTGTGTTCTGTGCGTTTTCAGCTTTCTCTCGGCCTGCAAACGCCTTAATAGTCACGAATGCACCAAAACTTAGTTTGAACAAAAAAGGTTGGAAAACTATTCACAAACCATGATACCATCATGAAAAGGATGAATATACCTTCCTGAGGTGCCAGTTTTAGGAAAACACTGTTAACCAATGCATTCTTGTGTTCTGTGCGTTTTCAGCTTTCTCTCGGCCTGCAAACGCCTTAATAGCCACGAATGCACCAAAACTTAGTTTGAACAAAAAAGGTTGGAAAACTATTCACAAATCATGATACCATCATAAAACAGATAAATGTACTTTCCTGAGGTGCTAGTTTTAGGAAAACACTGTTAACCAATGCATTCTTGTGTTCTGTGCGTTTTTAAGCCTTCTCTCGGCCTGCAAACGCCTTAATAGCCACGAATGCACCAAAACTTAGTTTGAACAAAAAAGGTTGGAAAACTATTCACAAATCATGATACCATCATTAAACAGATAAATGTACTTTCCTGAGGTGCTAGTTTTAGGAAAACCCTGTTAACCAATGCATTCTTGTGTTCTGTGCGTTTTCAGCTTTCTCTCGGCCTGCAAACGCCTTAATAGCCACGAATGCACCAAAACTTAGTTTGAACAAAAAAGGTTGGAAAACTATTCACAAATCATGATACCATCATAAAACAGATAAATGTACTTTCCTGAGGTGCTAGTTTTAGGAAAACACTGTTAACCAATGCATTCTTGTGTTCTGTGCGTTTTTAAGCCTTCTCTCGGCCTGAAAACGCCTTAATAGTCAAGAAAGCACCAAAACTTAGTTGGAACAAAAAATGTTGGAAAACTATTCACAAACCATGATACCATCATGAAAAGGATAAATGTACTTTCCTGAGGTGCTAGTTTGAGGAAAACACTGTTAACCAATGCATTCTTGTGTTCTGTGCGTTTTCAGCTTTCTCTCGGTCTGCAAACGCCTTAATAGTCACGAATGCACCAAAACTTAGTTTGAACAAAAAAGGTTGGAAAACTATTCACAAACCATGATACCATCATGAAAAGGATAAATGTACTTTCCTGAGGTGCTAGTTTGAGGAAAACACTGTTAACAAATGCATTCTTGTGTTCTGTGCGTTTTCAGCTTTCTCTCGGCCTGCAAACGCCTTAATAGTCACGAATGCACCAAAACTTAGTTTGAACAAAAAAGGTTGGAAAACTATTCACAAACCATGATACCATCATGAAAAGGATAAATGTACTTTCCTGAGGTGCTAGTTTTAGGAAAACACTGTTAACCAATGCATTCTTGTGTTCTGTGCGTTTTCAGCTTTCTCTCGGCCTGCAAACGCCTTAATAGTCACGAATGCACCAAAACTTAGTTTGAACAAAAAAGGTTGAAAAACTATTCACAAATCATGATACCATCATAAAACAGATGAATGTACTTTCCTGAGGTGCTAGTTTGAGGAAAACACTGTTAACCAATGTATTCTTGTGTTCTGTGCGTTTTCAGCTTTCTCTCGGCCTGCAAACGCCTTAATAGTCACGAATGCACCAAAACTTAGTTTGAACAAAAAAGGTTGAAAAACTATTCACAAACCATGATACCATCATGAAAAGGATAAATGTACTTTCCTGACGGTCTAGTTTTAGGAAAACACTGTTAACCAATGCATTCTTGTGTTCTGTGCGTTTTCAGCTTTCTCTCGGCCTGCAAACGCCTTAATAGCCACGAATGCACCAAAACTTAGTTTGAACAAAAAAGGTTGGAAAACTATTCACAAATCATGATACCATCATAAAACAGATAAATGTACTTTCCTGAGGTGCTAGTTTGAGGAAAACACTGTTAACCAATGCATTCTTGTGTTCTGTGCGTTTTCAGCTTTCTCTCGGCCTGCAAACGCCTTAATAGTCACGAATGCACCAAAACTTAGTTTGAACAAAAAAGGTTGGAAAACTATTCACAAACCATGATACCATCATGAAAAGGATAAATGTACTTTCCTGAGGTGCTAGTTTTAGGAAAACACTGTTAACCAATGCATTCTTGTGTTCTGTGCGTTTTCAGCTTTCTCTCGGCCTGCAAACGCCTTAATAGTCACGAATGCACCAAAACTTAGTTTGAACAAAAAAGGTTGAAAAACTATTCACAAATCATGATACCATCATAAAACAGATGAATGTACTTTCCTGAGGTGCTAGTTTTAGGAAAACACTGTTAACCAATGCATTCTTGTGTTCTGTGCGTTTTCAGCTTTCTCTCGGTCTGCAAACGCCTTAATAGTCACGAATGCACCAAAACTTAGTTTGAACAAAAAAGGTTGGAAAACTATTCACAAACCATGATACCATCATGAAAAGGATAAATGTACTTTCCTGAGGTGCTAGTTTTAGGAAAACACTGTTAACCAATGCATTCTTGTGTTCTGTGCGTTTTCAGCTTTCTCTCGGCCTGCAAACGCCTTAATAGCCACGAATGCACCAAAACTTAGTTTGAACAAAAAAGGTTGGAAAACTATTCACAAATCATGATACCATCATAAAACAGATAAATGTACTTTCCTGAGGTGCTAGTTTTAGGAAAACACTGTTAACCAATGCATTCTTGTGTTCTGTGCGTTTTCAGCTTTCTCTCGGCCTGCAAACGCCTTAATAGTCAAGAATGCACCAAAACTTAGTTTGAACAAAAAAGGTTGGAAAACTATTCACAAACCATGATACCATCATGAAAAGGATGAATATACCTTCCTGAGGTGCTAGTTTGAGGAAAACACTGTTAACCAATGCATTCTTGTGTTCTGTGCGTTTTCAGCTTTCTCTCGGCCTGCAAACGCCTTAATAGTCACGAATGCACCAAAACTTAGTTTGAACAAAAAAGGTTGGAAAACTATTCACAAACCATGATACCATCATGAAAAGGATAAATGTACTTTCCTGAGGTGCTAGTTTTAGGAAAACACTGTTAACCAATGCATTCTTGTGTTCTGTGCGTTTTCAGCTTTCTCTCGGCCTGCAAACGCCTTAATAGTCACGAATGCACCAAAACTTAGTTTGAACAAAAAAGGTTGGAAAACTATTCACAAATCATGATACCATCATAAAACAGATGAATGTACTTTCCTGAGGTGCTAGTTTTAGGAAAACACTGTTAACCAATGCATTCTTGTGTTCTGTGCGTTTTCAGCTTTCTCTCGGTCTGCAAACGCCTTAATAGTCACGAATAAACCAAAACTTAGTTTGAACAAAAAAGGTTGTAAAACTATTCACAAACCATGATACCATCATGAAAAGGATAAATGTACTTTCCTGAGGGTCTAGTTTTAGGAAAACACTGTTAACCAATGCATTCTTGTGTTCTGTGCGTTTTCAGCTTTCTCTCGGCCTGCAAACGCCTTAATAGTCACGAATGCACCAAAACTTAGTTTGAACAAAAAAGGTTGGAAAACTATTCACAAATCATGATACCATCATAAAACAGATAAATGTACTTTCCTGAGGTGCTAGTTTTAGGAAAACACTGTTAACCAATGCATTCTTGTGTTCTGTGCGTTTTCAGCTTTCTCTCGGTCTGCAAACGCCTTAATAGTCACGAATGCACCAAAACTTAGTTTGAACAAAAAAGGTTGGAAAACTATTCACAAACCATGATACCATCATGAAAAGGATGAATATACTTTCCTGAGGTGCTAGTTTTAGGAAAACACTGTTAACCAATGCATTCTTGTGTTCTGTTTTCAGCTTTCTCTCGGCCTGCAAACGCCTTAATTGTCACGAATGCACCAAAACTTAGTTTGAACAAAA
The DNA here is from genome assembly GCF_964276395.1 of Gasterosteus aculeatus. Lineage (NCBI taxonomy): Eukaryota > Metazoa > Chordata > Actinopteri > Perciformes > Gasterosteidae > Gasterosteus > Gasterosteus aculeatus. The sequence continues at coordinate 7,959,191 of NC_135708.1, read as the reverse complement.
AAGGTTGGAAAACTATTCACAAATCATGATACCATCATAAAACAGATAAATGTACTTTCCTGAGGTGCAAGTTTTAGGAAAACACTGTTAACCAATGCATTCTTGTGTTCTGTGCGTTTTTAAGCCTTCTCTCGGCCTGAAAACGCCTTAATAGTCAAGAAAGCACCAAAACTTAGTTTGAAAAAAAAAGGTTGGAAAACTGTTCACAAACCATGATACCATCATAAAACAGATAAATGTACTTTCCCGACGTGAAAGTTTTAGGAAAACACTGTTAACCAATGCATTCTTGTGTTCTGTGCGTTTTCAGCTTTCTCTCGGCCTGCAAACGCCTTAATAGTCACGAATGCACCAAAACTTAGTTTGAACAAAAAAGGTTGGAAAACTATTCACAAACCATGATACCATCATGAAAAGGATGAATATACTTTCCTGAGGTGCTAGTTTTAGGAAAACACTGTTAACCAATGCATTATTGTGTTCTGTGCGTTTTCAGCTTTCTCTCGGCCTGCAAACGCCTTAATAGTCACGAATGCACCAAAACTTAGTTTGAACAACAAAGGTTGGAAAACTATTCACAAATCATAATACCATCATAAAACAGATAAATGTACTTTCCCGACGTGAAAGTTTTAGGAAAACACTGTTAACCAATGCATTCTTGTGTTCTGTGCGTTTTCAGCTTTCTCTCGGCCTGCAAACGCCTTAATAGTCAAGAAAGCACCAAAACTTAGTTTGAACAAAAAAGGTTGAAAAACTATTCACAAATCATGATACCATCATTAAACAGATAAATGTACTTTCCTGAGGTGCTAGTTTTAGGAAAACCCTGTTAACCAATGCATTCTTGTGTTCTGTGCGTTTTCAGCTTTCTCTCGGCCTGCAAACGCCTTAATAGTCACGAATGCACCAAAACTTAGTTTGAACAAAAAAGGTTGGAAAACTATTCACAAACCATGAATCATCATGAAAAGGATAAATGTACTTTCCTGAGGTGCTAGTTTTAGGAAAATACTGTTAACCAATGCATTCTTGTGTTCTGTGCGTTTTCAGCTTTCTCTCGGCCTGCAAACGCCTTAATAGTCACGAATGCACCAAAACTTAGTTTGAACAAAAAAGGTTGAAAAACTATTCACAAATCATGATACCATCATAAAACAGATGAATGTACTTTCCCGACGTGAAAGTTTTAGGAAAACACTGTTAACCAATGCATTCTTGTGTTCTGTGCGTTTTTAAGCCTTCTCTCGGCCTGAAAACGCCTTAATAGTCAAGAAAGCACCAAAACTTAGTTTGAAAAAAAAAGGTTGGAAAACTGTTCACAAACCATGATACCATCATAAAACAGATAAATGTACTTTCCCGACGTGAAAGTTTTAGGAAAACACTGTTAACCAATGCATTCTTGTGTTCTGTGCGTTTTCAGCTTTCTCTCGGCCTGCAAACGCCTTAATAGTCACGAATGCACCAAAACTTAGTTTGAACAAAAAAGGTTGGAAAACTATTCACAAACCATGATACCATCATGAAAAGGATGAATATACTTTCCTGAGGTGCTAGTTTTAGGAAAACACTGTTAACCAATGCATTATTGTGTTCTGTGCGTTTTCAGCTTTCTCTCGGCCTGCAAACGCCTTAATAGTCACGAATGCACCAAAACTTAGTTTGAACAACAAAGGTTGGAAAACTATTCACAAATCATGATACCATCATAAAACAGATAAATGTACTTTCCCGACGTGAAAGTTTTAGGAAAACACTGTTAACCAATGCATTCTTGTGTTCTGTGCGTTTTCAGCTTTCTCTCGGCCTGCAAACGCCTTAATAGTCAAGAAAGCACCAAAACTTAGTTTGAACAAAAAAGGTTGAAAAACTATTCACAAATCATGATACCATCATTAAACAGATAAATGTACTTTCCTGAGGTGCTAGTTTTAGGAAAACCCTGTTAACCAATGCATTCTTGTGTTCTGTGCGTTTTCAGCTTTCTCTCGGCCTGCAAACGCCTTAATAGTCACGAATGCACCAAAACTTAGTTTGAACAAAAAAGGTTGGAAAACTATTCACAAACCATGAATCATCATGAAAAGGATAAATGTACTTTCCTGAGGTGCTAGTTTTAGGAAAATACTGTTAACCAATGCATTCTTGTGTTCTGTGCGTTTTCAGCTTTCTCTCGGCCTGCAAACGCCTTAATAGTCACGAATGCACCAAAACTTAGTTTGAACAAAAAAGGTTGAAAAACTATTCACAAATCATGATACCATCATAAAACAGATGAATGTACTTTCCCGACGTGAAAGTTTTAGGAAAACACTGTTAACCAATGCATTCTTGTGTTCTGTGCGTTTTCAGCTTTCTCTCGGCCTGCAAACACCTTAATAGTCACGAATGCACCAAAACTTAGTTTGAACAAAAAAGGTTGGAAAACTATTCACGAATCATGATACGATCATAAAACAGATAAATGTACTTTCCTGAGGTGCTAGTTTTAGGAAAACACTGTTAACCAATGCATTCTTGTGTTCTGTGCGTTTTCAGCTTTCTCTCGGCCTGTAAACGCCTTAATAATCACGAATGCACCAAAACTTAGTTTGAACAAAAAAGGTTGGAAAACTATTCACAAACCATGATACCATCATGAAAAGGATGAATATACTTTCCTGAGGTGCTAGTTTTAGGAAAACACTGTTAACCAATGCATTCTTGTGTTCTGTGCGTTTTCAGCTTTCTCTCGGCCTGCAAACGCCATAATAGTCACGAATGCACCAAAACTTAGTTTGAACAAAAAAGGTTGGAAAACTATTCACAAACCATGATACCATCATGAAAAGGATAAATGTACTTTCCTGAGGTGCTAGTTTTAGGAAAACACTGTTAACCAATGCATTCTTGTGTTCTGTGCGTTTTCAGCTTTCTCTCGGCCTGCAAACGCCTTAATAGTCACGAATGCACCAAAACTTAGTTTGAACAAAAAAGGTTGGAAAACTATTCACAAACCATGATACCATCATGAAAAGGATGAATATACTTTCCTGAGGTGCTAGTTTTAGGAAAACACTGTTAACCAATGCATTCTTGTGTTCTGTGCGTTTTCAGCTTTCTCTCGGCCTGCAAACGCCTTAATAGTCACGAATGCACCAAAACTTAGTTTGAACAAAAAAGGTTGGAAAACTATTCACAAATCATGATACCATCATAAAACAGATGAATGTACTTTCCTGAGGTGCTAGTTTTAGGAAAACACTGTTAACCAATGCATTCTTGTGTTCTGTGCGTTTTCAGCTTTCTCTCGGTCTGCAAACGCCTTAATAGTCAGGAATGCACCAAAACTTAGTTTGAACAAAAAAGGTTGGAAAACTATTCACAAACCATGATACCATCATGAAAAGGATAAATGTACTTTCCTGAGGGTCTAGTTTTAGGAAAACACTGTTAACCAATGCATTCTTGTGTTCTGTGCGTTTTCAGCTTTCTCTCGGCCTGCAAACGCCTTAATAGCCACGAATGCACCAAAACTTAGTTTGAACAAAAAAGGTGGAAAACTATTCACAAATCATGATACCATCATAAAACAGATAAATGTACTTTCCTGAGGTGCTAGTTTTAGGAAAACACTGTTAACCAATGCATTCTTGTGTTCTGTGCGTTTTCAGCTTTCTCTCGGCCTGCAAACGCCTTAATAGCCACGAATGCACCAAAACTTAGTTTGAACAAAAAAGGTTGGAAAACTATTCACAAATCATGATACCATCATATAACAGATAAATGTACTTTCCTGAGGTGCTAGTTTTAGGAAAACACTGTTAACCAATGCATTCTTGTGTTCTGTGCGTTTTTAAGCCTTCTCTCGGCCTGAAAACGCCTTAATAGTCAAGAAAGCACCAAAACTTAGTTTGAACAAAAAAGGTTGAAAAACTATTCACAAATCATGATACCATCATTAAACAGATAAATGTACTTTCCTGAGGTGCTAGTTTTAGGAAAACCCTGTTAACCAATGCATTCTTGTGTTCTGTGCGTTTTCAGCTTTCTCTCGGCCTGCAAACGCCTTAATAGTCACGAATGCACCAAAACTTAGTTTGAACAAAAAAGGTTGGAAAACTATTCACAAACCATGAATCATCATGAAAAGGATAAATGTACTTTCCTGAGGTGCTAGTTTTAGGAAAATACTGTTAACCAATGCATTCTTGTGTTCTGTGCGTTTTCAGCTTTCTCTCGGCCTGCAAACGCCTTAATAGTCACGAATGCACCAAAACTTAGTTTGAACAAAAAAGGTTGGAAAACTATTCACAAACCATGATACCATCATGAAAAGGATGAATATACCTTCCTGAGGTGCTAGTTTTAGGAAAACACTGTTAACCAATGCATTCTTGTGTTCTGTGCGTTTTCAGCTTTCTCTCGGCCTGCAAACGCCTTAATAGCCACGAATGCACCAAAACTTAGTTTGAACAAAAAAGGTTGGAAAACTATTCACAAATCATGATACCATCATAAAACAGATAAATGTACTTTCCTGAGGTGCTAGTTTTAGGAAAACACTGTTAACCAATGCATTCTTGTGTTCTGTGCGTTTTTAAGCCTTCTCTCGGCCTGAAAACGCCTTAATAGTCAAGAAAGCACCAAAACTTAGTTTGAACAAAAAAGGTTGGAAAACTATTCACAAACCATGATACCATCATGAAAAGGATGAATATACTTTCCTGAGGTGCTAGTTTTAGGAAAACACTGTTAACCAATGCATTATTGTGTTCTGTGCGTTTTCAGCTTTCTCTCGGCCTGCAAACGCCTTAATAGTCACGAATGCACCAAAACTTAGTTTGAACAAAAAAGGTTGGAAAACTATTCACAAACCATGATACCATCATGAAAAGGATAAATGTACTTTCCTGAGGTGCTAGTTTTAGGAAAACACTGTTAACCAATGCATTCTTGTGTTCTGTGCGTTTTCAGCTTTCTCTCGGCCTGCAAACGCCTTAATAGTCACGAATGCACCAAAACTTAGTTTGAACAACAAAGGTTGGAAAACTATTCACAAATCATGATACCATCATAAAACAGATAAATGTACTTTCCCGACGTGAAAGTTTTAGGAAAACACTGTTAACCAATGCATTCTTGTGTTCTGTGCGTTTTCAGCTTTCTCTCGGCCTGCAAACGCCTTAATAGTCACGAATGCACCAAAACTTAGTTTGAACAAAAAAGGTTGGAAAACTATTCACAAATCATGATACCATCATAAAACAGATAAATGTACTTTCCTGAGGTGCTAGTTTTAGGAAAACACTGTTAACCAATGCATTCTTGTGTTCTGTGCGTTTTCAGCTTTCTCTCGGCCTGCAAACGCCTTAATAGTCACGAATGCACCAAAACTTAGTTTGAACAAAAAAGGTTGGAAAACTATTCACAAATCATGATACCATCATAAAACAGATAAATGTACTTTCCCGACGTGAAAGTTTTAGGAAAACACTGTTAACCAATGCATTCTTGTGTTCTGTGCGTTTTCAGCTTTCTCTCGGCCTGCAAACGCCTTAATAGTCACGAATGCACAAAAACTTAGTTTGAACAAAAAAGGTTGGAAAACTATTCACAAACCATGATACCATCATGAAAAGGATGAATATACTTTCCTGAGGTGCTAGTTTTAGGAAAACACTGTTAACCAATGCATTCTTGTGTTCTGTTTTCAGCTTTCTCTCGGCCTGCAAACGCCTTAATTGTCACGAATGCACCAAAACTTAGTTTGAACAAAAAAGGTTGGAAAACTATTCACAAATCATGATACCATCATAAAACAGATAAATGTACTTTCCTGAGGTGCAAGTTTTAGGAAAACACTGTTAACCAATGCATTCTTGTGTTCTGTGCGTTTTTAAGCCTTCTCTCGGCCTGAAAACGCCTTAATAGTCAAGAAAGCACCAAAACTTAGTTTGAAAAAAAAAGGTTGGAAAACTGTTCACAAACCATGATACCATCATAAAACAGATAAATGTACTTTCCCGACGTGAAAGTTTTAGGAAAACACTGTTAACCAATGCATTCTTGTGTTCTGTGCGTTTTCAGCTTTCTCTCGGCCTGCAAACGCCTTAATAGTCACGAATGCACCAAAACTTAGTTTGAACAAAAAAGGTTGGAAAACTATTCACAAACCATGATACCATCATGAAAAGGATGAATATACTTTCCTGAGGTGCTAGTTTTAGGAAAACACTGTTAACCAATGCATTATTGTGTTCTGTGCGTTTTCAGCTTTCTCTCGGCCTGCAAACGCCTTAATAGTCACGAATGCACCAAAACTTAGTTTGAACAACAAAGGTTGGAAAACTATTCACAAATCATGATACCATCATAAAACAGATAAATGTACTTTCCCGACGTGAAAGTTTTAGGAAAACACTGTTAACCAATGCATTCTTGTGTTCTGTGCGTTTTCAGCTTTCTCTCGGCCTGCAAACGCCTTAATAGTCAAGAAAGCACCAAAACTTAGTTTGAACAAAAAAGGTTGAAAAACTATTCACAAATCATGATACCATCATTAAACAGATAAATGTACTTTCCTGAGGTGCTAGTTTTAGGAAAACCCTGTTAACCAATGCATTCTTGTGTTCTGTGCGTTTTCAGCTTTCTCTCGGCCTGCAAACGCCTTAATAGTCACGAATGCACCAAAACTTAGTTTGAACAAAAAAGGTTGGAAAACTATTCACAAACCATGAATCATCATGAAAAGGATAAATGTACTTTCCTGAGGTGCTAGTTTTAGGAAAATACTGTTAACCAATGCATTCTTGTGTTCTGTGCGTTTTCAGCTTTCTCTCGGCCTGCAAACGCCTTAATAGTCACGAATGCACCAAAACTTAGTTTGAACAAAAAAGGTTGAAAAACTATTCACAAATCATGATACCATCATAAAACAGATGAATGTACTTTCCCGACGTGAAAGTTTTAGGAAAACACTGTTAACCAATGCATTCTTGTGTTCTGTGCGTTTTCAGCTTTCTCTCGGCCTGCAAACACCTTAATAGTCACGAATGCACCAAAACTTAGTTTGAACAAAAAAGGTTGGAAAACTATTCACAAATCATGATACGATCATAAAACAGATAAATGTACTTTCCTGAGGTGCTAGTTTTAGGAAAACACTGTTAACCAATGCATTCTTGTGTTCTGTGCGTTTTCAGCTTTCTCTCGGCCTGTAAACGCCTTAATAATCACGAATGCACCAAAACTTAGTTTGAACAAAAAAGGTTGGAAAACTATTCACAAACCATGATACCATCATGAAAAGGATGAATATACTTTCCTGAGGTGCTAGTTTTAGGAAAACACTGTTAACCAATGCATTCTTGTGTTCTGTGCGTTTTCAGCTTTCTCTCGGCCTGCAAACGCCTTAATAGTCACGAATGCACCAAAACTTAGTTTGAACAAAAGAGGTTGGAAAACTATTCACAAACCATGATACCATCATGAAAAGGATAAATGTACTTTCCTGAGGTGCTAGTTTTAGGAAAACACTGTTAACCAATGCATTCTTGTGTTCTGTGCGTTTTCAGCTTTCTCTCGGCCTGCAAACGCCTTAATAGTCACGAATGCACCAAAACTTAGTTTGAACAACAAAGGTTGGAAAACTATTCACAAATCATGATACCATCATAAAACAGATAAATGTACTTTCCCGACGTGAAAGTTTTAGGAAAACACTGTTAACCAATGCATTCTTGTGTTCTGTGCGTTTTCAGCTTTCTCTCGGCCTGCAAACGCCTTAATAGTCACGAATGCACCAAAACTTAGTTTGAACAAAAAAGGTTGGAAAACTATTCACAAATCATGATACCATCATAAAACAGATAAATGTACTTTCCTGAGGTGCTAGTTTTAGGAAAACACTGTTAACCAATGCATTCTTGTGTTCTGTGCGTTTTCAGCTTTCTCTCGGCCTGCAAACGCCTTAATAGTCACGAATGCACCAAAACTTAGTTTGAACAAAAAAGGTTTGAAAACTATTCACAAACCATGATACCATCATGAAAAGGATGAATATACTTTCCTGAGGTGCTAGTTTTAGGAAAACACTGTTAACCAATGCATTCTTGTGTTCTGTGCGTTTTCAGCTTTCTCTCGGCCTGCAAACGCCTTAATAGTCACGAATGCACCAAAACTTAGTTTGAACAAAAAAGGTTGGAAAACTATTCACAAACCATGATACCATCATGAAAAGGATTAATGTACTTTCCTGAGGTGCTAGTTTTAGGAAAACACTGTTAACCAATGCATTCTTGTGTTCTGTGCGTTTTCAGCTTTCTCTCGGCCTGCAAACGCCTTAATAGTCACGAATGCACCAAAACTTAGTTTGAACAAAAAAGGTTGGAAAACTATTCACAAATCATGATACCATCATAAAACAGATAAATGTACTTTCCCGACGTGAAAGTTTTAGGAAAACACTGTTAACCAATGCATTCTTGTGTTCTGTGCGTTTTCAGCTTTCTCTCGGCCTGCAAACGCCTTAATAGTCACGAATGCACAAAAACTTAGTTTGAACAAAAAAGGTTGGAAAACTATTCACAAACCATGATACCATCATGAAAAGGATAAATATACTTTCCTGAGGTGCTAGTTTTAGGAAAACACTGTTAACCAATGCATTCTTGTGTTCTGTGCGTTTTCAGCTTTCTCTCGGCCTGCAAACGCCTTAATTGTCACGAATGCACCAAAACTTAGTTTGAACAAAAAAGGTTGGAAAACTATTCACAAATCATGATACCATCATAAAACAGATAAATGTACTTTCCTGAGGTGCTAGTTTTAGGAAAACACTGTTAACCAATGCATTCTTGTGTTCTGTGCGTTTTCAGCTTTCTCTCGGCCTGCAAACGCCTTAATAGTCAAGAAAGCACCAAAACTTAGTTTGAAAAAAAAAGGTTGGAAAACTGTTCAGAAACCATGATACCATCATAAAACAGATAAATGTACTTTCCCGACGTGAAAGTTTTAGGAAAACACTGTTAACCAATGCATTCTTGTGTTCTGTGCGTTTTCAGCTTTCTCTCGGCCTGCAAACGCCTTAATAGTCACGAATGCACCAAAACTTAGTTTGAACAAAAAAGGTTGGAAAACTATTCACAAATCATGATACCATCATAAAACAGATAAATGTACTTTCCCGACGTGAAAGTTTTAGGAAAACACTGTTAACCAATGCATTCTTGTGTTCTGTGCGTTTTCAGCTTTCTCTCGGCCTGCAAACGCCTTAATAGTCACGAATGCACCAAAACTTAGTTTGAACAAAAAAGGTTGGAAAACTATTCACAAACCATGATACCATCATGAAAAGGATGAATATACTTTCCTGAGGTGCTAGTTTTAGGAAAACACTGTTAACCAATGCATTCTTGTGTTCTGTGCGTTTTCAGCTTTCTCTCGGCCTGCAAACGCCTTAATAGTCACGAATGCACCAAAACTTAGTTTGAACAAAAAAGGTTGAAAAACTATTCACAAATCATGATACCATCATAAAACAGATAAATGTACTTTCCTGAGGTGCTAGTTTTAGGAAAACACTGTTAACCAATGCATTCTTGTGTTCTGTGCGTTTTCAGCTTTCTCTCGGCCTGCAAACGCCTTAATAGTCACGAATGCACAAAAACTTAGTTTGAACAAAAAAGGTTGGAAAACTATTCACAAACCATGATACCATCATGAAAAGGATAAATGTACTTTCCTGAGGTGCTAGTTTTAGGAAAACACTGTTAACCAATGCATTCTTGTGTTCTGTGCGTTTTCAGCTTTCTCTCGGCCTGCAAACGCCTTAATAGTCACGAATGCACCAAAACTTAGTTTGAACAAAAAAGATTGGAAAACTATTCACAAATCATGATACCATCATAAAACAGATAAATGTACTTTCCCGACGTGAAAGTTTTAGGAAAACACTGTTAACCAATGCATTCTTGTGTTCTGTGCGTTTTCAGCTTTCTCTCGGCCTGCAAACGCCTTAATAGTCACGAATGCACCAAAACTTAGTTTGAACAAAAAAGGTTGGAAAACTATTCACAAACCATGATACCATCATAAAACAGATAAATGTACTTTCCTGAGGTGCCAGTTTTAGGAAAACACTGTTAACCAATGCATTCTTGTGTTCTGTGCGTTTTCAGCTTTCTCTCGGCCTGCAAACGCCTTAATAGTCACGAATGCACCAAAACTTAGTTTGAACAAAAAAGGTTGGAAAACTATTCACAAACCATGATACCATCATGAAAAGGATGAATATACTTTCCTGAGGTGCTAGTTTTAGGAAAACACTGTTAACCAATGCATTCTTGTGTTCTGTGCGTTTTCAGCTTTCTCTCGGCCTGCAAACGCCTTAATTGTCACGAATGCACCAAAACTTAGTTTGAACAAAAAAGGTTGGAAAACTATTCACAAATCATGATACCATCATAAAACAGATAAATGTACTTTCCCGACGTGAAAGTTTTAGGAAAACACTGTTAACCAATGCATTCTTGTGTTCTGTGCGTTTTCAGCTTTCTCTCGGCCTGCAAACGCCTTAATAGTCACGAATGCACAAAAACTTAGTTTGAACAAAAAAGGTTGGAAAACTATTCACAAACCATGATACCATCATGAAAAGGATAAATATACTTTCCTGAGGTGCTAGTTTTAGGAAAACACTGTTAACCAATGCATTCTTGTGTTCTGTGCGTTTTCAGCTTTCTCTCGGCCTGCAAACGCCTTAATTGTCACGAATGCACCAAAACTTAGTTTGAACAAAAAAGGTTGGAAAACTATTCACAAATCATGATACCATCATAAAACAGATAAATGTACTTTCCTGAGGTGCTAGTTTTAGGAAAACACTGTTAACCAATGCATTCTTGTGTTCTGTGCGTTTTCAGCTTTCTCTCGGCCTGCAAACGCCTTAATAGTCAAGAAAGCACCAAAACTTAGTTTGAAAAAAAAAGGTTGGAAAACTGTTCAGAAACCATGATACCATCATAAAACAGATAAATGTACTTTCCCGACGTGAAAGTTTTAGGAAAACACTGTTAACCAATGCATTCTTGTGTTCTGTGCGTTTTCAGCTTTCTCTCGGCCTGCAAACGCCTTAATAGTCACGAATGCACCAAAACATAGTTTGAACAAAAAAGGTTGGAAAACTATTCACAAATCATGATACCATCATAAAACAGATAAATGTACTTTCCTGAGGTGCTAGTTTTAGGAAAACACTGTTAACCAGTACATTCTTGTGTTCTGTGCGTTTTTAAGCCTTCTCTCGGCCTGAAAACGCCTTAATAGTCAAGAAAGCACCAAAACTTAGTTTGAAAAAAAAAGGTTGGAAAACTATTCACAAACCATGATACCATCATGAAAAGGATAAATGTACTTTCCTGAGGTGCTAGTTTTAGGAAAACACTGTTAACCAATGCATTCTTGTGTTCTGTGCGTTTTCAGCTTTCTCTCGGCCTGCAAACGCCTTAATAGTCACGAATGCACCAAAACTTAGTTTGAACAAAAAAGATTGGAAAACTATTCACAAATCATGATACCATCATAAAACAGATAAATGTACTTTCCCGACGTGAAAGTTTTAGGAAAACACTGTTAACCAATGCATTCTTGTGTTCTGTGCGTTTTCAGCTTTCTCTCGGCCTGCAAACGCCTTAATAGTCACGAATGCACCAAAACTTAGTTTGAACAAAAAAGGTTGGAAAACTATTCACAAACCATGATACCATCATAAAACAGATAAATGTACTTTCCTGAGGTGCTAGTTTTAGGAAAACACTGTTAACCAGTACATTCTTGTGTTCTGTGCGTTTTTAAGCCTTCTCTCGGCCTGAAAACGCCTTAATAGTCAAGAAAGCACCAAAACTTAGTTTGAAAAAAAAAGGTTGGAAAACTATTCACAAACCATGATACCATCATGAAAAGGATAAATGTACTTTCCTGAGGTGCTAGTTTTAGGAAAACACTGTTAACCAATGCATTCTTGTGTTCTGTGCGTTTTCAGCTTTCTCTCGGCCTGCAAACGCCTTAATAGTCACGAATGCACCAAAACTTAGTTTGAACAAAAAAGATTGGAAAACTATTCACAAATAATGATACCATCATAAAACAGATAAATGTACTTTCCCGACGTGAAAGTTTTAGGAAAACACTGTTAACCAATGCATTCTTGTGTTCTGTGCGTTTTCAGCTTTCTCTCGGCCTGCAAACGCCTTAATAGTCACGAATGCACCAAAACTTAGTTTGAACAAAAAAGGTTGGAAAACTATTCACAAACCATGATACCATCATAAAACAGATAAATGTACTTTCCTGAGGTGCCAGTTTTAGGAAAACACTGTTAACCAATGCATTCTTGTGTTCTGTGCGTTTTCAGCTTTCTCTCGGCCTGCAAACGCCTTAATAGTCACGAATGCACCAAAACTTAGTTTGAACAAAAAAGGTTGGAAAACTATTCACAAACCATGATACCATCATGAAAAGGATGAATATACTTTCCTGAGGTGCTAGTTTTAGGAAAACACTGTTAACCAATGCATTCTTGTGTTCTGTGCGTTTTCAGCTTTCTCTCGGCCTGCAAACGCCTTAATTGTCACGAATGCACCAAAACTTAGTTTGAACAAAAAAGGTTGAAAAACTATTCACAAATCATGATACCATCATAAAACAGATAAATGTACTTTCCTGAGGTGCCAGTTTTAGGAAAACACTGTTAACCAATGCATTCTTGTGTTCTGTGCGTTTTCAGCTTTCTCTCGGCCTGCAAACGCCTTAATAGTCACGAATGCACCAAAACTTAGTTTGAACAAAAAAGGTTGGAAAACTATTCACAAATCATGATACCATCATAAAACAGATAAATGTACTTTCCCGACGTGAAAGTTTTAGGAAAACACTGTTAACCAATGCATTCTTGTGTTCTGTGCGTTTTCAGCTTTCTCTCGGCCTGCAAACGCCTTAATAGTCACGAATGCACAAAAACTTAGTTTGAACAAAAAAGGTTGGAAAACTATTCACAAACCATGATACCATCATGAAAAGGATAAATATACTTTCCTGAGGTGCTAGTTTTAGGAAAACACTGTTAACCAATGCATTCTTGTGTTCTGTGCGTTTTCAGCTTTCTCTCGGCCTGCAAACGCCTTAATTGTCACGAATGCACCAAAACTTAGTTTGAACAAAAAAGGTTGGAAAACTATTCACAAATCATGATACCATCATAAAACAGATAAATGTACTTTCCTGAGGTGCTAGTTTTAGGAAAACACTGTTAACCAATGCATTCTTGTGTTCTGTGCGTTTTCAGCTTTCTCTCGGCCTGCAAACGCCTTAATAGTCAAGAAAGCACCAAAACTTAGTTTGAAAAAAAAAGGTTGGAAAACTGTTCAGAAACCATGATACCATCATAAAACAGATAAATGTACTTTCCCGACGTGAAAGTTTTAGGAAAACACTGTTAACCAATGCATTCTTGTGTTCTGTGCGTTTTCAGCTTTCTCTCGGCCTGCAAACGCCTTAATAGTCACGAATGCACCAAAACTTAGTTTGAACAAAAAAGGTTGGAAAACTATTCACAAATCATGATACCATCATAAAACAGATAAATGTACTTTCCCGACGTGAAAGTTTTAGGAAAACACTGTTAACCAATGCATTCTTGTGTTCTGTGCGTTTTCAGCTTTCTCTCGGCCTGCAAACGCCTTAATAGTCACGAATGCACCAAAACTTAGTTTGAACAAAAAAGGTTGGAAAACTATTCACAAACCATGATACCATCATGAAAAGGATGAATATACTTTCCTGAGGTGCTAGTTTTAGGAAAACACTGTTAACCAATGCATTCTTGTGTTCTGTGCGTTTTCAGCTTTCTCTCGGCCTGCAAACGCCTTAATTGTCACGAATGCACCAAAACTTAGTTTGAACAAAAAAGGTTGGAAAACTATTCACAAATCATGATACCATCATAAAACAGATAAATGTACTTTCCTGAGGTGCTAGTTTTAGGAAAACACTGTTAACCAATGCATTCTTGTGTTCTGTGCGTTTTCAGCTTTCTCTCGGCCTGCAAACGCCTTAATAGTCAAGAAAGCACCAAAACTTAGTTTGAAAAAAAAAGGTTGGAAAACTGTTCAGAAACCATGATACCATCATAAAACAGATAAATGTACTTTCCCGACGTGAAAGTTTTAGGAAAACACTGTTAACCAATGCATTCTTGTGTTCTGTGCGTTTTCAGCTTTCTCTCGGCCTGCAAACGCCTTAATAGTCACGAATGCACCAAAACTTAGTTTGAACAAAAAAGGTTGGAAAACTATTCACAAATCATGATACCATCATAAAACAGATAAATGTACTTTCCCGACGTGAAAGTTTTAGGAAAACACTGTTAACCAATGCATTCTTGTGTTCTGTGCGTTTTCAGCTTTCTCTCGGCCTGCAAACGCCTTAATAGTCACGAATGCACCAAAACTTAGTTTGAACAAAAAAGGTTGGAAAACTATTCACAAACCATGATACCATCATGAAAAGGATGAATATACTTTCCTGAGGTGCTAGTTTTAGGAAAACACTGTTAACCAATGCATTCTTGTGTTCTGTGCGTTTTCAGCTTTCTCTCGGCCTGCAAACGCCTTAATTGTCACGAATGCACCAAAACTTAGTTTGAACAAAAAAGGTTGAAAAACTATTCACAAATCATGATACCATCATAAAACAGATAAATGTACTTTCCTGAGGTGCTAGTTTTAGGAAAACACTGTTAACCAATGCATTCTTGTGTTCTGTGCGTTTTCAGCTTTCTCTCGGCCTGCAAACGCCTTAATAGTCACGAATGCACAAAAACTTAGTTTGAACAAAAAAGGTTGGAAAACTATTCACAAACCATGATACCATCATGAAAAGGATGAATATACTTTCCTGAGGTGCTAGTTTTAGGAAAACACTGTTAACCAATGCATTCTTGTGTTCTGTGCGTTTTCAGCTTTCTCTCGGCCTGCAAACGCCTTAATTGTCACGAATGCACCAAAACTTAGTTTGAACAAAAAAGGTTGGAAAACTATTCACAAATCATGATACCATCATAAAACAGATAAATGTACTTTCCTGAGGTGCTAGTTTTAGGAAAACACTGTTAACCAGTACATTCTTGTGTTCTGTGCGTTTTTAAGCCTTCTCTCGGCCTGAAAACGCCTTAATAGTCAAGAAAGCACCAAAACTTAGTTTGAAAAAAAAAGGTTGGAAAACTATTCACAAACCATGATACCATCATGAAAAGGATAAATGTACTTTCCTGAGGTGCTAGTTTTAGGAAAACACTGTTAACCAATGCATTCTTGTGTTCTGTGCGTTTTCAGCTTTCTCTCGGCCTGCAAACGCCTTAATAGTCACGAATGCACCAAAACTTAGTTTGAACAAAAAAGATTGGAAAACTATTCACAAATCATGATACCATCATAAAACAGATAAATGTACTTTCCCGACGTGAAAGTTTTAGGAAAACACTGTTAACCAATGCATTCTTGTGTTCTGTGCGTTTTCAGCTTTCTCTCGGCCTGCAAACGCCTTAATAGTCACGAATGCACCAAAACTTAGTTTGAACAAAAAAGGTTGGAAAACTATTCACAAACCATGATACCATCATAAAACAGATAAATGTACTTTCCTGAGGTGCCAGTTTTAGGAAAACACTGTTAACCAATGCATTCTTGTGTTCTGTGCGTTTTCAGCTTTCTCTCGGCCTGCAAACGCCTTAATAGTCACGAATGCACCAAAACTTAGTTTGAACAAAAAAGGTTGGAAAACTATTCACAAACCATGATACCATCATGAAAAGGATGAATATACTTTCCTGAGGTGCTAGTTTTAGGAAAACACTGTTAACCAATGCATTCTTGTGTTCTGTGCGTTTTCAGCTTTCTCTCGGCCTGCAAACGCCTTAATTGTCACGAATGCACCAAAACTTAGTTTGAACAAAAAAGGTTGAAAAACTATTCACAAATCATGATACCATCATAAAACAGATAAATGTACTTTCCTGAGGTGCCAGTTTTAGGAAAACACTGTTAACCAATGCATTCTTGTGTTCTGTGCGTTTTCAGCTTTCTCTCGGCCTGCAAACGCCTTAATAGTCACGAATGCACCAAAACTTAGTTTGAACAAAAAAGGTTGGAAAACTATTCACAAACCATGATACCATCATGAAAAGGATTAATGTACTTTCCTGAGGTGCTAGTTTTAGGAAAACACTGTTAACCAATGCATTCTTGTGTTCTGTGCGTTTTCAGCTTTCTCTCGGCCTGCAAACGCCTTAATAGTCACGAATGCACCAAAACTTAGTTTGAACAAAAAAGGTTGGAAAACTATTCACAAATCATGATACCATCATAAAACAGATAAATGTACTTTCCCGACGTGAAAGTTTTAGGAAAACACTGTTAACCAATGCATTCTTGTGTTCTGTGCGTTTTCAGCTTTCTCTCGGCCTGCAAACGCCTTAATAGTCACGAATGCACAAAAACTTAGTTTGAACAAAAAAGGTTGGAAAACTATTCACAAACCATGATACCATCATGAAAAGGATAAATATACTTTCCTGAGGTGCTAGTTTTAGGAAAACACTGTTAACCAATGCATTCTTGTGTTCTGTGCGTTTTCAGCTTTCTCTCGGCCTGCAAACGCCTTAATTGTCACGAATGCACCAAAACTTAGTTTGAACAAAAAAGGTTGGAAAACTATTCACAAATCATGATACCATCATAAAACAGATAAATGTACTTTCCTGAGGTGCTAGTTTTAGGAAAACACTGTTAACCAATGCATTCTTGTGTTCTGTGCGTTTTTAAGCCTTCTCTCGGCCTGAAAACGCCTTAATAGTCAAGAAAGCACCAAAACTTAGTTTGAAAAAAAAAGGTTGGAAAACTGTTCAGAAACCATGATACCATCATAAAACAGATAAATGTACTTTCCCGACGTGAAAGTTATAGGAAAACACTGTTAACCAATGCATTCTTGTGTTCTGTGCGTTTTCAGCTTTCTCTCGGCCTGCAAACGCCTTAATAGTCACGAATGCACCAAAACTTAGTTTGAACAAAAAAGGTTGGAAAACTATTCACAAATCATGATACCATCATAAAACAGATAAATGTACTTTCCCGACGTGAAAGTTTTAGGAAAACACTGTTAACCAATGCATTCTTGTGTTCTGTGCGTTTTCAGCTTTCTCTCGGCCTGCAAACGCCTTAATAGTCACGAATGCACCAAAACTTAGTTTGAACAAAAAAGGTTGGAAAACTATTCACAAACCATGATACCATCATGAAAAGGATGAATATACTTTCCTGAGGTGCTAGTTTTAGGAAAACACTGTTAACCAATGCATTCTTGTGTTCTGTGCGTTTTCAGCTTTCTCTCGGCCTGCAAACGCCTTAATTGTCACGAATGCACCAAAACTTAGTTTGAACAAAAAAGGTTGGAAAACTATTCACAAACCATGATACCATCATGAAAAGGATTAATGTACTTTCCTGAGGTGCTAGTTTTAGGAAAACACTGTTAACCAATGCATTCTTGTGTTCTGTGCGTTTTCAGCTTTCTCTCGGCCTGCAAACGCCTTAATAGTCACGAATGCACCAAAACTTAGTTTGAACAAAAAAGGTTGGAAAACTATTCACAAATCATGATACCATCATAAAACAGATAAATGTACTTTCCCGACGTGAAAGTTTTAGGAAAACACTGTTAACCAATGCATTCTTGTGTTCTGTGCGTTTTCAGCTTTCTCTCGGCCTGCAAACGCCTTAATAGTCACGAATGCACAAAAACTTAGTTTGAACAAAAAAGGTTGGAAAACTATTCACAAACCATGATACCATCATGAAAAGGATAAATATACTTTCCTGAGGTGCTAGTTTTAGGAAAACACTGTTAACCAATGCATTCTTGTGTTCTGTGCGTTTTCAGCTTTCTCTCGGCCTGCAAACGCCTTAATTGTCACGAATGCACCAAAACTTAGTTTGAACAAAAAAGGTTGGAAAACTATTCACAAATCATGATACCATCATAAAACAGATAAATGTACTTTCCTGAGGTGCTAGTTTTAGGAAAACACTGTTAACCAATGCATTCTTGTGTTCTGTGCGTTTTTAAGCCTTCTCTCGGCCTGAAAACGCCTTAATAGTCAAGAAAGCACCAAAACTTAGTTTGAAAAAAAAAGGTTGGAAAACTGTTCAGAAACCATGATACCATCATAAAACAGATAAATGTACTTTCCCGACGTGAAAGTTATAGGAAAACACTGTTAACCAATGCATTCTTGTGTTCTGTGCGTTTTCAGCTTTCTCTCGGCCTGCAAACGCCTTAATAGTCACGAATGCACCAAAACTTAGTTTGAACAAAAAAGGTTGGAAAACTATTCACAAATCATGATACCATCATAAAACAGATAAATGTACTTTCCCGACGTGAAAGTTTTAGGAAAACACTGTTAACCAATGCATTCTTGTGTTCTGTGCGTTTTCAGCTTTCTCTCGGCCTGCAAACGCCTTAATAGTCACGAATGCACCAAAACTTAGTTTGAACAAAAAAGGTTGGAAAACTATTCACAAACCATGATACCATCATGAAAAGGATGAATATACTTTCCTGAGGTGCTAGTTTTAGGAAAACACTGTTAACCAATGCATTCTTGTGTTCTGTGCGTTTTCAGCTTTCTCTCGGCCTGCAAACGCCTTAATTGTCACGAATGCACCAAAACTTAGTTTGAACAAAAAAGGTTGAAAAACTATTCACAAATCATGATACCATCATAAAACAGATAAATGTACTTTCCTGAGGTGCCAGTTTTAGGAAAACACTGTTAACCAATGCATTCTTGTGTTCTGTGCGTTTTCAGCTTTCTCTCGGCCTGCAAACGCCTTAATAGTCACGAATGCACCAAAACTTAGTTTGAACAAAAAAGGTTGGAAAACTATTCACAAACCATGATACCATCATGAAAAGGATTAATGTACTTTCCTGAGGTGCTAGTTTTAGGAAAACACTGTTAACCAATGCATTCTTGTGTTCTGTGCGTTTTCAGCTTTCTCTCGGCCTGCAAACGCCTTAATAGTCACGAATGCACCAAAACTTAGTTTGAACAAAAAAGGTTGGAAAACTATTCACAAATCATGATACCATCATAAAACAGATAAATGTACTTTCCCGACGTGAAAGTTTTAGGAAAACACTGTTAACCAATGCATTCTTGTGTTCTGTGCGTTTTCAGCTTTCTCTCGGCCTGCAAACGCCTTAATAGTCACGAATGCACAAAAACTTAGTTTGAACAAAAAGGTTGGAAAACTATTCACAAACCATGATACCATCATGAAAAGGATAAATATACTTTCCTGAGGTGCTAGTTTTAGGAAAACACTGTTAACCAATGCATTCTTGTGTTCTGTGCGTTTTCAGCTTTCTCTCGGCCTGCAAACGCCTTAATTGTCACGAATGCACCAAAACTTAGTTTGAACAAAAAAGGTTGGAAAACTATTCACAAATCATGATACCATCATAAAACAGATAAATGTACTTTCCTGAGGTGCTAGTTTTAGGAAAACACTGTTAACCAATGCATTCTTGTGTTCTGTGCGTTTTTAAGCCTTCTCTCGGCCTGAAAACGCCTTAATAGTCAAGAAAGCACCAAAACTTAGTTTGAAAAAAAAAGGTTGGAAAACTGTTCAGAAACCATGATACCATCATAAAACAGATAAATGTACTTTCCCGACGTGAAAGTTTTAGGAAAACACTGTTAACCAATGCATTCTTGTGTTCTGTGCGTTTTCAGCTTTCTCTCGGCCTGCAAACGCCTTAATAGTCACGAATGCACCAAAACTTAGTTTGAACAAAAAAGGTTGGAAAACTATTCACAAATCATGATACCATCATAAAACAGATAAATGTACTTTCCCGACGTGAAAGTTTTAGGAAAACACTGTTAACCAATGCATTCTTGTGTTCTGTGCGTTTTCAGCTTTCTCTCGGCCTGCAAACGCCTTAATTGTCACGAATGCACCAAAACTTAGTTTGAACAAAAAAGGTTGAAAAACTATTCACAAATCATGATACCATCATAAAACAGATAAATGTACTTTCCTGAGGTGCTAGTTTTAGGAAAACACTGTTAACCAATGCATTCTTGTGTTCTGTGCGTTTTCAGCTTTCTCTCGGCCTGCAAACGCCTTAATAGTCACGAATGCACAAAAACTTAGTTTGAACAAAAAAGGTTGGAAAACTATTCACAAACCATGATACCATCATGAAAAGGATGAATATACTTTCCTGAGGTGCTAGTTTTAGGAAAACACTGTTAACCAATGCATTCTTGTGTTCTGTGCGTTTTCAGCTTTCTCTCGGCCTGCAAACGCCTTAATTGTCACGAATGCACCAAAACTTAGTTTGAACAAAAAAGGTTGGAAAACTATTCACAAATCATGATACCATCATAAAACAGATAAATGTACTTTCCTGAGGTGCTAGTTTTAGGAAAACACTGTTAACCAATACATTCTTGTGTTCTGTGCGTTTTTAAGCCTTCTCTCGGCCTGAAAACGCCTTAATAGTCAAGAAAGCACCAAAACTTAGTTTGAAAAAAAAGGTTGGAAAACTATTCACAAACCATGATACCATCATGAAAAGGATAAATGTACTTTCCTGAGGTGCTAGTTTTAGGAAAACACTGTTAACCAATGCATTCTTGTGTTCTGTGCGTTTTCAGCTTTCTCTCGGCCTGCAAACGCCTTAATAGTCACGAATGCACCAAAACTTAGTTTGAACAAAAAAGATTGGAAAACTATTCACAAATCATGATACCATCATAAAACAGATAAATGTACTTTCCCGACGTGAAAGTTTTAGGAAAACACTGTTAACCAATGCATTCTTGTGTTCTGTGCGTTTTCAGCTTTCTCTCGGCCTGCAAACGCCTTAATAGTCACGAATGCACCAAAACTTAGTTTGAACAAAAAAGGTTGGAAAACTATTCACAAACCATGATACCATCATAAAACAGATAAATGTACTTTCCTGAGGTGCCAGTTTTAGGAAAACACTGTTAACCAATGCATTCTTGTGTTCTGTGCGTTTTCAGCTTTCTCTCGGCCTGCAAACGCCTTAATAGTCACGAATGCACCAAAACTTAGTTTGAACAAAAAAGGTTGGAAAACTATTCACAAACCATGATACCATCATGAAAAGGATGAATATACTTTCCTGAGGTGCTAGTTTTAGGAAAACACTGTTAACCAATGCATTCTTGTGTTCTGTGCGTTTTCAGCTTTCTCTCGGCCTGCAAACGCCTTAATTGTCACGAATGCACCAAAACTTAGTTTGAACAAAAAAGGTTGAAAAACTATTCACAAATCATGATACCATCATAAAACAGATAAATGTACTTTCCTGAGGTGCCAGTTTTAGGAAAACACTGTTAACCAATGCATTCTTGTGTTCTGTGCGTTTTCAGCTTTCTCTCGGCCTGCAAACGCCTTAATAGTCACGAATGCACCAAAACTTAGTTTGAACAAAAAAGGTTGGAAAACTATTCACAAACCATGATACCATCATGAAAAGGATGAATATACTTTCCTGAGGTGCTAGTTTTAGGAAAACACTGTTAACCAATGCATTCTTGTGTTCTGTGCGTTTTCAGCTTTCTCTCGGCCTGCAAACGCCTTAATAGTCACGAATGCACCAAAACTTAGTTTGAACAAAAAAGGTTGAAAAACTATTCACAAATCATGATACCATCATAAAACAGATAAATGTACTTTCCTGAGGTGCTAGTTTTAGGAAAACACTGTTAACCAATGCATTCTTGTGTTCTGTGCGTTTTCAGCTTTCTCTCGGCCTGCAAACGCCTTAATAGTCACGAATGCACCAAAACTTAGTTTGAACAAAAAAGGTTGGAAAACTACTCACAAACCATGATACCATCATGAAAAGGATGAATATACTTTCCTGAGGTGCTAGTTTTAGGAAAACACTGTTAACCAATGCATTCTTGTGTTCTGTGCGTTTTCAGCTTTCTCTCGGCCTGCAAACGCCTTAATAGTCACGAATGCACCAAAACTTAGTTTGAACAAAAAAGGTTGAAAAACTATTCACAAATCATGATACCATCATAAAACAGATAAATGTACTTTCCTGAGGTGCTAGTTTTAGGAAAACACTGTTAACCAATGCATTCTTGTGTTCTGTGCGTTTTCAGCTTTCTCTCGGCCTGCAAACGCCTTAATAGTCACGAATGCACCAAAACTTAGTTTGAACAAAAAAGGTTGGAAAACTATTCACAAATCATGATACCATCATAAAACAGATAAATGTACTTTCCCGACGTGAAAGTTTTGAGGAAAACACTGTTAACCAATGCATTCTTGTGTTCTGTGCGTTTTCAGCTTTCTCTCGGCCTGCAAACGCCTTAATAGTCACGAATGCACCAAAACTTAGTTTGAACAAAAAAGGTTGGAAAACTATTCACAAACCATGATACAATCATGAAAAGGATGAATATACTTTCCTGAGGTGCTAGTTTTAGGAAAACACTGTTAACCAATGCATTCTTGTGTTCTGTGCGTTTTCAGCTTTCTCTCGGCCTGCAAACGCCTTAATTGTCACGAATGCACCAAAACTTAGTTTGAACAAAAAAGGTTGAAAAACTATTCACAAATCATGATACCATCATAAAACAGATAAATGTACTTTCCTGAGGTGCTAGTTTTAGGAAAACACTGTTAACCAATGCATTCTTGTGTTCTGTGCGTTTTCAGCTTTCTCTCGGCCTGCAAACGCCTTAATAGTCACGAATGCACCAAAACTTAGTTTAAACAAAAAAGGTTGGAAAACTATTCACAAACCATGATACCATCATGAAAAGGATGAATATACTTTCCTGAGGTGCTAGTTTTAGGAAAACACTGTTAACCAATGCATTCTTGTGTTCTGTGCGTTTTCAGCTTTCTCTCGGCCTGCAAACGCCTTAATAGTCACGAATGCACCAAAACTTAGTTTGAACAAAAAAGGTTGAAAAACTATTCAGATCATTTATCTGTTTTATGATACCATCATAAAACAGATAAATGTACATTCCTGAGGTTTTAGTTTGAAGAAAACACTGTTAACCAATGCATTCTTGTGTTCTGTGCGTTTTTAAGCCTTCTCTCGGCCTGCAAATGCCTTAATAGTGCAGAAAGCACCAAACTTAGTTTGAACAAAAAAGGTTGGAAAACTATTCACAGATCATGATACCATCATAAAACAGATAGATGTACTTTCCTGAGGTGCTAGTTTTAGGAAAACACTGTTAACCAATGCATTCTTGTGTTCTGTGCGTTTTTAAGCCTTCTCTCGGCCTGCAAACGCCTTAATAGTGAAGAATGCACCAAAACTTAGTTTGAACAAAAAACGTTGGAAAACTATTCACAAACCATGATACCATCATAAAACAGATAAATGTACTATCCTGACGTGCTAGATTGAGGTAAACACTGTTAACCAATGCATTCTTTTGTTCTGTGCGTTTTTAAGCCTTCTCTCGGCCTGCAAACGCCTTAATAGTGCGGAAAGCACCAAAACTTAGTTTGAACAAAAAAGGTTGAAAAACTATTCAGATCATGATACCATCATAAAACAGATAAATGTACATTCCTGAGGTTTTAGTTTGAAGAAAACACTGTTAACCAATGCATTCTTGTGTTCTGTGCGTTTTTAAGCCTTCTCTCGGCCTGCAAATGCCTTAATAGTGCAGAAAGCACCAAAACTTAGTTTGAACAAAAAAGGTTGGGAAACTATTCACAGATCATGATACCATCACAAAACAGATAAGTGTACTTTCCTGAGGTGCTAGTTTGAGGAAAACACTGTTAACCAATGCATTCTTGTGTTCTGTGCGTTTTTAAGCCTTCTCTCGGCCTGCAAACGCCTTAATAGTGCAGAAAGCACCAAAACTTAGTTTGAACAAAAAAGGTTGGAAAACTATTCACAGATCATGATACCATCACAAAACAGATAAATGTACTTTCCTGAGGTGCTAGTTTGAGGAAAATACTGTTAACCAATGCATTCTTGTGTTCTGTGCGTTTTTAAGCCTTCTCTCGGCCTGCAAACGCCTTAATAGTGCAGAAAGCACCAAAACTTAGTTTGAACAAAAAAGGTTGGAAAACTATTCACAGATCATGATACCATCATAAAACAGATAAATGTACATTCCTGAGGTGCTAGTTTGAGGAAAACACTGTTAACCAATGCATTCTTGTGTTCCGTGCGTTTTTAAGCCTTCTCTCGGCCTGCAAACGCCCTAATAGTGCGGAAAGCACCAAAACTTAGTTTGAACAAAAAAGGTTGAAAAACTATTCAGATCATGATACCATCATAAAACAGATAAATGTACATTCCTGAGGTTTTAGTTTGAGGAAAACACTGTTAACCAATGCATTCTTGTGTTCTGTGCGTTTTTAAGCCTTCTCTCGGCCTGCAAACGCCTTAATAGTGCAGAAAGCACCAAAACTTAGTTTGAACAAAAAAGGTTGGAAAACTATTCACAGATCATGATACCATCATAAAACAGATAAATGTACTTTCCTGAGGTGCTAGTTTGAGGAAAACACTGTTAACCAATGCATTCTTGTGTTCTGTGCATTTTAAAGCCTTCTCTCGGCCTGCAAAGGCCTTAATAGTGCAGAAAGCACCAAAACTTAGTTTGAACAAACCAGGTTGTAAAACTATTCAGAAATCATGATAGTGTACATAGCTGAGGTGATGAAAACAGTCTCATTCAATGCATTCTGCCATAATGTGAGTTTCAGGCATTCTCTCCTGCTATAAAAGCTTTGAAAGTGAAGAAAAGGTAAAAACTTGTTTTGAAGAAATCTGATTGTAAACCTATTCAGACATCATGATAGCATCATTGTGGTGGCGGGCTCAGCTGCAAAGGGGATGGAGAGGGTAGTAGCTCAGGCAACGGTGCCAGGAGGAGGCATAATTGGCCTCAGGTGCAGGTAATTAAGTGTGCTTGTATTTCAGTAGTGGAGATCCGGCGATGGACGAAGGAGACTCAGCCGGGCGAGGAGGCTGTATTCTGTACTGCAAATATAAAATATAGATTGAGTACCGAAACCTTCTGCTTCATCCTCGTTATTCTGGGACCCCCCAAAGGACCGCACGTCACAGTGGCCCCCAATTTGGCTGGGGGGAGGAAATGGCGGACGACGACCACCAGCAGGGGATGCCGGCCCAGCCGATTGTGGCGCTCAGCCAGATGATCGGGGAGTTGGCGGCCATCCAGAGGGATCAGGCAGAGGCCAACCAAGCCCAGGCACAAGGTGGCTGCAGCCGGACAGTGATGGAGGGGTTAAAGGGATGATGGTGAAAGTGGTGCTGGAGCAGTTCGGGGAGGGGCTCCCGGCCCGGACAGCAGCGTGGATCCGGTACCACCGTCCAACGAGCCTGGAGGGGCCTACGACCAAGTGATACGAATTGATGGCTATCTGGTGCGCCCTGACGCAGCGCAGTCATATCCACACTTTTCATTGATTAGCCTATACAGACTGTATAGGGTGAGTTGTGACACTCGGACAGGGCAGGATAACACCAAGTTGCTGGTGCCGAAAAGCCGCCGGGAAATGATTTTCCAGGCGGCCCACTATAACCCGATGGCTGGTCATATGGGGTACGAAAAAACACTAGACCGGATAATGACCTAATTGTATTGGCCAGGCAATTATCCGGAGTGTCAATTAGTGAACCCCCCGGCCATTCCGAGGGCGCCAAGTGCGTGCTCTACCGTTGGTGGAGGTTCCGTTCGAGCGAATTGGCATGGAACTCATCGGGCCATTTCACCAGAGCACATGCGGATATCGCTTTGTGTTAGTCTTTGTGGATTACGCAACACGATATCCAGAGGCAGTGCCGTTGCGCTATATCTCTGCAAAGAGTGTCGCGCAGACTCTGTTTTAGGTCATCTCCCGAGTTGGAATGCCAAAAGAGATTCTGACCGACCAGGGCACCTCGTTCATGTCGCGTACACTTAGATAACTTTACGGGTTACTGGGCATTAAGTCCATTTGTACTAGCGTGTACCACCCACAGACTGATGGGCTGGTGAAGCGTATGAATTAGACGCTGAAGTCCATGATCCGTAAATTTATTAGCGAAGATGAACGTAATTGGGATAACTGGCTTGACCCGCTGTTGTTTGCAGTGCGGGAGGTTCCCCAGGCCTCCACGGGACTTTCTCCCTTTGAAATTTTGTTTGGCAGGACACCGCGAGGGGTGCTGGACCTAATTAAAGAAAACCGGGAGGAAGGTCCGAGCCCCTGCAAGAACGAGATCCAGTACGTCCTCACTGCATGAAAAGTGGGATTTTCGGGATTTTCGTCACTGTAGATTGTCATGGAATTTCAGGTATGGCTATGGCTATGGCATTTTATGGCATATTATGGTATTATGGCTGTTCACTTTGCGGGCAACACCGAAAACTGCCGTAAATTGTCAGAAATTGACGTGGGCCTCCCTTGGCAGTTGTCCCCCCATGACCCCCCTCCTCCTAATTCTAGGGGAGGCTTTGACATGTAAATGAAAATGCTGTGAGCTATACAAATGCAAATCAGGGTTCAGAGGGAGTTTTTTTAAAAGGTAAGAAAATCTCTGGTACAAATAGATCAGGCTCAGTAGCTTAATTATAGACTCTTACATTTTAGCTTGAATTGATTTATTTAAATCAAATATGCTAGATTACTGTGTACCCCATTAGCAATGGCAAATGTTATGTAAAAAAGATACACAAAATAACTAATAACTAATTAAACTAATAAAATAATAATAAATAACGCAAAAAGAGTTTTAATGAAGGTAAAATGAGCATTCCATGCAAACAACATTTGAATCAGAATGAGGGGTCTGCAGAGATCACAGTCTCCTAGAGCTCAACTACAGTGCATAGTGGCAGGACAACAGTGACCTTTTCTTTGGTCTTACTTAAATGCACAGAGGATGTATTAACCACACATCTTCTAGCAATGCGCTCAACTGGCAGAAATTATGCTGGGTATGACGTGTCTGTTCCCTGCAAGCCCAAACTTCTATTGGCTTTCCATAAAAATGTCTGTCCGGGTGGGGATGAAGCCAGGAAACTTGTGCAAGAACATGTTTAAATGCAGTACCCTTTGACACAACATTAACAACTATAAACTGCTTTATAATGCCTGGTCGTAGTTCTGCTAGAGGGTCAAGGACGGATTCCTCAAAACTGTAGTGTTTCCACACCACTTAGCATAAACATATGCTGACCTTTATGCTCTGCCGATTGAGTAAGTTACATTCATATATGTTACCCAATTTACATATCATGGCAAAACAGTCAACCTCAGTGACACAAGGGTACATCTGATGATGGTACATTGTCAACATTGCATGTATGTCAGACTCATCCAAGATTGTCTGGTGGAATGGAGAAAGAGGCACCACTGTATTCTAGGGAAAGCCGTTCTGCTGACACCAAAACACTGCTTTACATAAAGCATATCAGCTGTTTCATTGCACGACAAAGTCCCAACCATTTGTCTTCCTAAAATACTGGTCCTTCCGTATAACAATAACCTCGTATGTGATTGGAGGACCCTTAGACTCCTCGTCCAATCACGTGTGAGGTCATAGGCATGACTCATACAGCAGTACTTGCAAGACGAGCATACAAATAGACACGTGTGTGTTACTATATTCAGAAGAACTGTATCTCCAGTTCCTTTGTTTGGTTTGTGCTGGTTCATGAATAATGGCTGGACGATGTCTCGCGTTCAACTCGCCTTCAACTCCTCTCCGCGTTCAGCAACTTTCGGCCAGTCCGCAGACAGATGGGAAGAAACAGCTAAATGCTCTCAGTGGATTGTCTCGTCAACTCCAACAACAAACTGCCGATATCAATGAGCGGTTCGCTCCACTGGAGCGTTCAGGACTCTCCAGGTTGCTGTCCATAGAGGAGAGGTTGCCGGCTCTGGAGGAACTGACTCAAAGAAGAGGAGACGGGCGCACAAACCCAAAGATAGCGGTAAGAATATGTTCGATGACCGCAAGCTAAGCTAAAAGTAGCGTAGCCTAAAACGAAAGCTAAGAGTAGCCTAGTAGCCTTAAAAGTGAGCAGAAACAGCTTTATTAGAGTGTATTTTCTTTGCCGTGTCGTTTACAGGAAGCGGTGCGCCGTCTTCACAACTCCGAGACGAATTACAGGTGCTACGAACCGGAGCAAGGGTAAGATTTAAAGAAGATGCTTTCATTCTGCGGTATAAGGGAATATATACGTATAGATACCATAGGATGGATACCGATCATAACTGTACATTTTGTTTTCACAGACTAATCTCGCCTCAAAATGAGACGGTGACCTGGTATTTGCTCCGGGAAAAGTCCAGATTTAGACGACGTCCTTGTGTGTAAGTGACACTGTTTACTGTTTCTCCTTCCTTGTTAAATGTTACTGTGACTTGCGTTTGATTTTTGTTATTCATACCACACTCATTTAATTGTTTTCCAGCCGCCTGTAAGACGTATTTTGAGACGGTACGCAGGAGCTTCAGGTTTTCCCAGCCGGAACACTCATTGCGGGCGGAAGCTGCGAAGAATTCAGCACGGAGTCGAGCGAGAAGAAAGAGGGTAAGAGTTTATTTGCTGACTTTTTCAGGTGCATTGATAGATGTGTTGTGTCCATACGCAACGCACAGTACTGATTCATTCTGTTGTTTTTACAGCTGCTGGAATCGAGACAAAGTGTGCTGGCTGATGACGAGGTGGAACTCTGGAAATCCGCCACCGTAGAGAGGATGGCGTTGTTGGCGGGGTCTCGGGGTGGATTGTACGGTCGCCGCCATTTCTGAGTCGCCTCTAACCGGGACTGCAGCTTTGCAGTCCCGGTTAGAGGCGACTCAGAAATACAGAGCCACACACACTAGGAGCCTGCACAACAGACCTGCCTCGGAAAACACGTCGCCAGTGACAGTCTACAACCCCGAGGAGGCAAACGGACAGTTTACTGAGCTGTATTTTTTTACGCCGCCTTTACCCAAGTGTGGGCAGCTCCTCACTTTGTATATAGTTGTGTTTTGTATATTGTTAATAAAGCTCTTTCTTTGCATAAACATGTTCCTGGCAAATGTTCATTTTCTCTATAAATTCATTCATGTCCTGGATAGTATCCTAATAATAGTGTAGTAGCCTACATAGGATAACAATGAAATTAATATACAGCATAATATGAATTTATAAATATATATATAAATACAATGAGGCGGGTGACCAATAGCGACAGATCTGCCAACCAATCACGAGTGATTTTACTTGTTTGAAAGTTGTGGTTTCATCCAATAATGAGCAAGGAAACTCAAGCCTGGCCTGCCCAGGTGTGGTTTTGCTGCCAATCACGAGTGATTTTACTTGTTTGAAAGTTTTGGTTTCATCCAATAAGGAGTAAGGATAGCTCCACACACTGGGCCGGATGTCACGGGAGAATTTGCTGTACGACAGAGGAGCCAGGCTGCGACGAGTCACACCGGGAGAAAAGGTACTTGTATTACTTCCTTCTTCCAACTATAAACTCCTAGCTGAGTGGCAAGGGCCCTTTGAGGTCACACTGCAGGTGGGGGACGTCGACTACGAGGTGGTGCGGTCTGACAGGGGTGGAGATACGCAGATATACCACCTGAACCTCCTGAAAGCTTGGAGGGGGGTGGAGTTTGTTTCTCTGGTGTCTGCGGTCTCTGAAGGAGAGGAGCTGGGGCCGGAGGTACCAAAATCATGTAATCACACCTCGCTCCCTAGTGAGGCTCTCTCTCCAGAGAGCGGACGTTGCCCAGTTAAAAGAGCAGTTTGCTGATGTGTTCTCTCCCTTGCCAGGCCTGCCCCTTGACCGACCTGACCCGGAAAGGTGCGTCAGATCCGGTCCAGTGGTCGGAGCAGTGCCAGCAGGCGTTTGAGAAGGTAAAACAGGCTCTCTGTGGGGAACCACTCCTCCATAACCCTAACTTTTCTGACGCATCGAACAGGGGGCTGGGAGCCGTTTTGTCCCAGGAGGTGGGGGGAGTTGACTGCCCTGTGGTGTACATCAGCCGGAAGCTGTCCGAGAGAGAGGCCAGGTAGAGCACGATGGAAAAGGAGTGCCTGGGCATCCGGTGGGCGGACTCCCTACACCACTACCTCCTGGGACGCTCATTCACCCTCTGTTCGGACCACGCCCCGCTCCAATGGCTCCACCGCATGAAAGATACCAACGCCCGGATCACTCGGTGGTATCTGGCTCTACGGCCTTTAAATTTCAAGGTGGTCCATAGGTCGGTGGCGCAGATGGCTGTGGCTGATTTCCTCTCCCGCTCTTAAAAGGGGAGGGGGGGGGAGTAGGTTAGGCCGGATGTCTCTCCGGCCTAAGTCGGGTGGTGGGGGTATGTGGTGGCGGGCGTGGTTTGGCTCAGCTGCAGAGGGGACGGAGAGGGGAGTGGCTCAGGTGGATGAGAATTTCCTTAGCCTGATTCTCAACCGGAATGCCACTCTTTCTGATGTAAGACACCTCACATGTAACCCCTGTGAGGTGTCTTCTGGCTGTTAATGTGAGGCTCTGAAGCTGATAAAAAATAGCGGACACAAAAAGAATTGGGGATTACGTGTCTAGGAGGACGACATAAAATGGGTGTTAGCTAGCTAAAACGGACATTATTACTGTAGAGAACCTTTTTGCCTATGAAAAGTTAGGTCCTCTTGGTTGGTGTTTTGAGTTTGTTTTGACGCGTTTAAATATTCTTTGAGACATTTCCACTTCTTTGATTGTCCTTTATTTTGTTCTTTAATGACCCCATCCAATTATCTTTGTACATGCCTCTTCCACCCTGCCACTCTCACGTTCCTCTCTCTCGTTCCACACTTCACCTTCACCCTTCCACAGTCACGTCCACACTTCACGGTCACGTTCAGGCTCTCCACACGCTCATGGTCAAAAAAAATATTTTGCTTCTCACCAACACCTGTGCCAGGTAATCCACCTGATAATATTGACCTAGCGGCCTAATTGAAACAACCTCCCACCACCTAAGGGGGTGGAGCTAACAATCAAAACTAAAAAACAAAAAAGGCTCTTACACGCCAGCCCCTTATTGGTTCTGGCGACAGACAAGACAATTCCGCATACTTTTAAACATAAGGAGCCATTACATTTGAAACAAAAAAAACTGAAGTAGTCAGTTTCATAATAATTCACTTATACATACACAGTATTAACATCCTTGACAAAGAAAACCTCTTTGTGGGTTTCCAATATTTTTACATGTCTGTTGCTTCACAAAGAAGACAAATCTTGGTCACTGGTCTCTCAATTACACTGTTCTTGGTTTGAAGACGAACAGTCCTTTCCTATCAGGAAATGTCTGAAGTATCTTTCCAAGTATCCATGATCCACGAGGCGCTGTTGAATCAACAACGACAACTATGTCTCCAGGTAAAAACCCCTTCCTCATTCCACTTTTGCCTTTCTTGCAGCAATGGTATGTACTCTTGTGTCCACCATTTCCAAAACAGTCTGTCTCCATCTCCTTTTAATGTGCAGATCCCTTTTCTCAAATCACCCAGGTGGATAAACTGGGTTTCCTTTCATCAACAGAATGTGATTTCTTCTCATCAGCCAATTGTGTCATCGGACGATCATTCAGTATGGACTCCACTTCGCATAGCAAAGTGTGAAATCCTTCATCCTCCAAACATTGCTGATGAAGAACAGTACTCAGAATCCTCCTGACCATACGTCTGATGCGCTCCCAAATGCCACTATGATGGGATCCGGCAGGAGGGTTGAAAATCCATTTAACTCCGTTCTGTGCCATAGTCTTTTGTATTTTATTGTGATCTAACGAAGCAAACGCTTCCCTGAGTTCTCTTTCAGCTCCCACAAAGTTAGTTCCATTATCCGATCGCATCATAGAAACTTGTCCTCTCCTGCAGATGAATCTTCTCAACGCATTCACACACCAGTCTGTATCGAGGGAGTAAGCGACTTCCAGATGGACTTGCTCTACTTGCCATGCAAGTAAAAAGCACTCCACAGCGCTTTACAATGCTACAACCTTTCTTTACATTAATTGGATCAAAGTAATCTACACCAACATTTGTGAATGGGGGGCGATCTGGAACAACTCTTTCAGCGGGTAAATCTGCCATTTTTTGCTCCGCTGAAAAAAATTACCATTTTTTTACTGCTGAATTGGCGTTTGTAATCCAATACGTCCTTCTTAGCTGGAGAGTACATGATTTCTGCCACTATGGCCCAGTTGTTCATGAATATGCCGGAGTAAGAGTTGAGATGTGTTGGTCCTTGGCTAGAACGAGCGGATGTTTGCTATCTTCAGGAATGGAAGCTTTATTTAATCTGCCTCCAACTCTCAAAAGCCTTTTTTGTAAATTGGGTTCAGTTTGTAGATGGTGCTGTTTTTTCACTTTAGATTTCCCAGATGCCAGTGACTCAATCTCGTTGAAACCTTTCCCATTGGCTGAAGCGAATAATAGATGTCTCTGCTTCAAAAAGACCATCTACGGACAACCTTTCTTACTTAAAGAAAGCAAAATCATCTTCAACACAAGCAACCACCATACTACTGTTTTCAACATTTTCCAGCTGGAAAAGTAAGTGATCAGTTTATGTGTGGAGCTTGAATGGTCTTCGGTGATAATAGCATTTACTGAAAGATTCCTTTTAACTTCTGGGTCATCACCAATGTCAAAATCCAAGCTGTGAGTTGGCCACTCCTCTTCTGGCTTCCACAGAAACGTTGGACCTCAAACGTTCTTTGCCAACCTTAACTTTCTGAAACATTGATTGCACATCAGCCATGATTGCTACCCGTTTCTGCCTAAACCGTGCCAAAACTCCCACCAATGAGCTTGTCAGGTTTGGTCCTTGCAGAAGCTGACTGTTCAGTGAGACTCCTTTAAATTCTGCACCACAGTCAAACACAACATGCAAGCTTCTTTTCTGTGGCTGGTATACTCCATGGTGAGGGAGATACCAAACCTTCCCATCCACGCATTCCAACTAGTGATGGGAAGTTTGGATCTTTTTACCGACTTGGTTCTTTGAATCTCGTTCAGTAAAATGAACAAATCTTTTTTTGAGAGGACTCGTTACTCTCGAGTCCTTGCAAGGATTCGTTCAAAATGAACGAATTGTTCACGAACGGCACATCACTAATTCCAACTGATGCTCTTTTTCGGCACATCCTTTATCAATGACGTCAGTAAAGTTTGCATTCTCTTTGGGAAAACTTTCATTCTTTAGAAGTTTCCTTTTAGGTGAGCTGACGCGTTGTTTAGCAATAGAAACGTTATTTGGCATAGTTACATGGGGGGTCCTAAAAGGCAACCCAATTTTGTACTGGCCTTTTTCAAGCTGCACTGAAACAGTCACTATTTCCTTGAACTGTCTTTCGTCTACTGACATCTCCTCTTTGTCATTAGAGAAATTCTCACTGAAATCTTTCTTGTACGGTCTCACCAACAGTTCTTCCAATTTGCCAACACCAATCCTATTTACACGAACAGTAGGGTAGCCAATCTCACCCTGCTTTGTACCGTCCCCGTTAAGAGGTCCAGTAACCACCCAGCCCAATAGAGTTCTTATTGCATACGGCCCCTCTCCTTGACTATTGATTACTTCCCATGGTGCCATTAACTTTGAAGCATTCGTGCCAATTAACAACTCAACATCAGAGTTAATAAGGGGAATATTTACATCTTTCAAGTAAGTCCATTTTGACAACTGTTCTTCAGAAATGATATTGTGTGTTGACACTGGCATTTTCTTCTGAGTAAACACACTTGGAAGCTCAAAGAACTGATTGTCAGTGAATTTGGATACTTCCAAGCCTTTGACAATACAACTTGAAACTGTACTGTGACCCATTGTACGTAGATTACTCTTTGTGTTTCTTCCTTTGATGTTCAGTCTGTCCATTAGTTCAGTCTCTCCATTAGACAGAACAGAAAGTGTCAGTACTTCCTGGATCCAGGAATGCATACGTTTGTATGCTTCGGTTTCCCTTCATACACTTAACATTGACAGGTAGGATTGAAAGGATGCCGTTACTGCCTCCAGCCCCTGTATGACCACAAGTAGAGACAGCTGTGCCACTCACCGACCGTTCCTTTGACGGATCTTCGTCTTTGCTCCTTTCCTTTTTATCAATGTGAAGAACATTGGGATGACTGAAGCGTTTACTGCAACTCTTTGCTCATGTATCCTATGTTCAAGCAACCAAAGCAAACACCTTTCTTTTTCAGAAAGTCCAACTTTTCCTGATGCATTCTTTTCCTCAATTGTGGACAGTGCTCCAATGCGTGTCCAGATGTACAGTACAAACAGGACACAATTGGTACTGTAGGTCTAATTTTTTGTGTTTGGGTCTCAATGCTTTTCTTGGTTACACTCACAGCTGGTTCAGTAGACATAAAGACAGCAGTTGCAGAGCTATTTCTTTTTGACTGCAACCTTGGATGTAATTGTTGCAATGCATTAAGGATTCCAACTATTGTTCTTCAAATCTTTAATTCAACATATTATTTGTTGGAATGCATTAAGCATTCCAAGTATTGTTCTTCGAATCTTTATTCAAATTATTCTATTTCTTCCGCGCCACCTTTCAACTCCTTCACACTTTCAGCTATTAAAACCGTTCAAATGTTAAAATATTCAGCTCTTTCCCAGAAAGGGTGCTATGACTTTTTAGCTTTCTAGCTCTTAAGCTTGAATTTATATAAATCAATAATTATTCATTTTTTAACATGGTTTTCCAATGGAGATCGTTTTTCAAATCCTCTTAAACTACTTCAACGTTCAGATTCTTCAGCTTCGCCAATCTTTCAGCTACAGACACTATTTCAACTTTCAAATGTTGACACAAGTCTAAACTATTTTATGAAAAAAACTGCCTGTTGATATCTATTCTACTTTTTTCATAATCACTGATTATGTTTCACTAGTTCTTCGCTCCGTTTCTGAGTTTTACATGAGTGTGTATTGCGTATCTTAGAGTGAGACATCGAGGGCTAGAGTGTGGGGCAGCGTCAGAATCTGGTTAAAAAAATATGGAACTTCTGTCCTCAGAGCCAAAGTATACACTTTTGAGGCTTAATTTCTCTGGACTAATGATGGCATGGTTGTGCTGATTGGATTATGTGTTTATGGAAATTCTTTAGTTTTGGCTTCCTGAGTGTTAAAGTGACACAACCTCTGCCAAAAGCCCCATAGGCTTCAATACAAATCTTGCGACATATTTCTCAAAAAAATCCAGAAGGTACATGTTTTGTAAACTGCAATAGGAGCCGTATTTATTACCGGACAGACATTAAAACAACCATGATGCGTTCGGTAGAGTCTTGGGTCTCGCACAAACTTCTTATTTTTTAGATAGCTGTTATAGTTTTGCGCTGAAGGACAGTTGTTTGAGGCGTGGATTCTGTGTAACTCGCTGCCCTGTCTCTGCCCTTTTAAAGCAGCTCGTTAATAAACCCAGGTGCGCCGTTGTCGTGGATACTCACAGCTGCTCCTATTGCCTGATTAGTGGAGTCACATGACGCAGCTATGCTTTCTGTCAACAGACCAACATGATGAAGACACTCGCCCCCCCTCCCCCTCCCCCTCCACCCTGACCTCTTCTCACTCTCAATCACTCAGTCAGTCAGTCTGTCTGTCTAATTCTCCTTCCCTCTCCCTCTATATCTCTTCCTCCCCTCCCTTCCTCACCCTCTCACCCTCCCTCCCTCTATCTACACCCCCCCACCCCACCCAATCCAATAATTTCAACAAAAAAAAGCCCCATGGAGGGAATTTTTACTGTAATGTTTGTATTAATTAAAAACTTCTTATTTGAATAACAAACATTCTGTCCCCCCCCCCACCCAAACCCATAATTTCAAAATAAAAGCCTCAAAGATTGTCTGTACCTTACCCATTAGGCTCAGAATGAAGCGGTTTTGTTGAAATACGTATTGCTCTTTCAAATACTACTACAACCACTACAAATATTACTAGTACTTATATTACTACAACTGATACTTCTACTACCATACTACTAGTATTTCTACTGCTATTAATACTACAACTACTATTACTTTCTACTACGAATACCACAGTTAAAACTAAAAAACTACTACTACTACTAATATTACTACAAACAATTTAAAACCTCTTTTTATTCATCTCAGCTTTTGTTATTTCTGTAATTTGTTTTAATTCATTTAAGCTCCTGCAACTTCTGTATTGTTTAGAAATTATATTGAAATTTAGCTTCTCACATTTCTGTATTTTCAGCAGTTCTTTAAAACAATTTCAGCTTTTCTTATGCCTGTATTAACAGCAATGTTTTAATATTCATTTCTGTATTTTTTTGCAATTTTTCAAATTTGTTTCAGCTGTTTTCAGCAAATCTATTGAAATTTCTTTCAGCTTCTCCCATTTCTGTATTTTCAGCAATTTCAAATTAATTTCAGCTTTTCTAATATCTGTAATTTAAGCAAACGTATTAAAATTCCCTTCAACTTTCTGTATTTTCAGCAATTTTCTGAAGTTCATTTTGCATTCCAACGCATCTTCAGCAGGAAATGCATTTTCTAGTTTTGTCTTGTTGCCTCCTTTATTTACACCACCTTGAGTGGGATCAGAAATGAGATAGGATCTGAAATGATTTTGACTTGGTACTCAATGAACATGATAAAGTCTCTAAAACCAGATCTGAAACCTTCTTTTTCTGAGATTTCACATGCAGCTGCTCTCCACTTTTCCCTGAGCTTGAAAGGAAGTTTCTGCATGATTGTTTTCATGTTTGCTGGCATATTGAGTTCATCTAAATATTGCAATTCCTCCATAGCATTGCAACATTCTCGTAAACAGAATGCATATGCCTGTAGCCCTTTAACATCTTCTGCCTTAACAGCAGGCCATCCAATGATTTTGGAAAACATTACAAGTCATTTAGCTGACGCTTTTATCCAAAGCGACTTACATTACATTTTTAACCCATGGCTCTTACATTTTGCCCGGGGAGCACTTAGGGACACTTCAACATGGGGCAGCCGGGATTCGAACCACCAACCTTGCAGTTCCCAGTACACCCTCTCTACCCCCTGCGCCACGACAACCCACCTAGGGAGCTGTGACCTTTAGTTTATTTCCACAGTAATTTCCAAGAAGTTCTTTGGCCATGTCTGGGGCCATATGCTGGCAACTGCGCACTAGATCTCTAGGCGGCCCCCTAGTAAACTGCTGGAGATGATACATTCTCCTTGGTTTGTTTTAGCTTCAACACAATGTTGAAAAGCTCTAATGAATGATCTAAATTGTAAAGGATCGCCATCAAAAATGGGAATTTCTCTGCGTGGTAAAAATTGAGAGTTCTGCGTCTGTACAAGAAGTGCTGTCATGTGGAAGTTGCATTTGGAATAAAAGGCAATTCCGCGAGTTGAGAACACCAGCGTGTGTCTCGTTTATTTTTACAACAACAAACTCACAAGATGGCGCAGCCCTGTAACCTCACAAGCAAGGGCCTCTACGTCATAAATAACAAAACGTTTAAAGGGACCGCGATCCCGGAACAGTCGCAATTACGTGTACAACAAAACAAGAACAAAGGTGAATTATGCAGTCACATTCACTACACACGTCCCCCCAGAATTCACCATATAAGAAAAATAATCATCTGGGAGGTGGTCGTATTAACCGACCAGAACGGTTGTGTTTCAGAGGGGGTCGAGGAGCCACAACCGTGGCAGATGTACCACCGTGACACGGGCGTGGGGCGTTGAGTGTGGGAGTCCTGGGAGGGAGGGACACAGGGGGTGGGCGCAGAGCTGGAGGACGCCCGCGTCGTGGGGGCTGGGCCGATTCAATGGGCCCAGCAACGTCCAAATGAGCTGGTTTGAGGCAGTCGATGGAGAGTCGCTCCGGTTTACCACCCATGTCCACCACAAAATGTTTGTCTCCTGTCTCCAAAACCCGGAATGGGCCCTCGTAGGGCGGGCGTAGCGGTCCCCTGTGAGCGCCGTGGCGAATAAAGACGTATTCAGCCGTCTGAAGCCCAGCGGGGACGTGCGACTGAGGGAGGCTGTGACGGGAAGTAGGGACAGGTGCGAAGAGCTTCGCATTGTCCAGTAGTGCGGCCCGTTGTAAGGTCGCAGACCAGGGAACGGTGGAAGTAGGAACAAAATCCCCTGGAACCCGCAGTGGCTGGCCATAGACAAGCTGCGCGGACGAGGACTGCAGGTCTTCCTTCGGTGCAGTCCAGATGCCAAGCATCACCCACGGGAGCTTGTTGACCCAGTTGCTGTCTTTGAGGCCGGCGCGAAGAGAAGCCTTCATCGACCTTCACTACAGTCACTTTGTAACAGAATGTAGAGATCTGCATTTACTTGAGGATTGCCTTGGAATGATGCTGGATGCCTTGAAATGACCAGATTCATAATCTGATTGCATCAATTTTATTCTATCAAATTATTACCATTTGTCAATATAATAATTTTTCTCAATAGCGGCTATTTTAGTATTATACTCCTCCGCTTCCATTGCCTTTTCCACCTTTAACTGAGCGTTAGCAGGCATTGAATAATTCTGCTGAAATAATTCCCTTTGCATTGGTTGGTATTGTTCAGCATAAGGATTAAGTGCTGCTCCCTTTATGAAATATGATTCCATTCCATCTGAATTTGTAGTTGAAACACCGCCATGCCTCGAGGCATTCAACACTAATTTTGCTGTAGATACGCTAATTCAGTGTCAACTTCAAGTTGTTCTTGTTTCCTTCTTAATTGCTCCACGTACTCCTCCAGAACATGTTTCTTCTGTAGCGCCGCAGAACGTGCCAAGAGTGCAGCCCGTTCTGCCTCTGTTTGACGCCTTGTGGAGGACGTCGAACCCTTGCTGACCTAGAGACATTACTTCGATGGGGGGTCCTAAGCATTTGATCCAACATTTGAAATGCTGTCCTGAGGCTCCATATTAACCACATCATTATGGACATCAACAACTTCAGTAATGGGACAACTTTCGTTGCAGACTAACCATTTGTGTGTATCATCAAAAAAGTACTAAGCATTTTTAGTTTATACCACATTTCATGATTTTCCATCTCCTCTTTAAGTACCAACCTCATCAATGCTTCATGTTTTTCCTTCGCTTCACCACAGAGAACCTTAAACTTTTCAAATGTACCTTTTACTTCTGTGACATACATGTAGCTTTTATCACACATAAAATCAACAATTATCTCTTTGAGACTGTGTGCCCTTTGAAAATTCACCTTTCTCTCCTTTTGCAGGCGTATAATTTTTCCATAAGTGCCTTTTCTTTTAATTTAACAGTCCGTCTTGTTGCAGAGTAGTCCATATTACCTGACTCAACTAGAGTCTCAGGTAAGAGTTCAGAATCAGTAGCGTGTGCTTCTTCCATTGTCCAAGACGCACATTCAGTTTGTGAATACTTGCTCAGTTCATTTTCAGTCACCACCAAATTTTACACATAGTCATGTGTGCACGCAGGTGCTCTGCCGCTCTGCTTCTACCTCCGTAAGTGAAGTTCAGTTCCGACATCCACTTCAACTTCTGCCGCTCGTACTGCCGCGCCAATGGCCGCTCCAAACTGCCACTCGGTCTGCCGCGCCAATCGCTGCTCCAAACTGCCGCCAGATCTGCCGCGCCAATCGCCGCTCCAAACTGCCGCAGCTCTGACTGCTGCTCCTATTACCGCTTTAAACTTCCGCCGGGTCTGCGCCAATTGCCGCTCCGATTGCTGCACCAAACTGCCGCAGCTCGTTTTCAATGAAGCAAGTTTTTTGACTTACTGTAGAGACCCTTTTTGCCTATCAAAAGTTAGGTCTTCTTGGTTGGTGTTTTGAGTTTGTTTTGATAAATTTTCCTTGAGGCATTTCCACTTCTTCTTTATTTTGTTCTTTAATAACACCATCCAATTATCTTTGTACATGCCTCTTCCACCCTGTCACGCTCACGTTCCTTGCTCTCGTTCCACACTTCACTTTCCACCTTCCACGGTCACGTTCATGACCTCTGAAACATTAATATTGATGGAACATCATACTATTGTTCAACAACCGTTCTATCGTGTCTTGGTCCGGTTATCGGGATTTACGCAGCTCAATTGTTGATGGATCCACTTACCTAAGGCTTTCTATTCCGAGCTGTCACGCCGTTTTTCAAACGTCAACTCACGTTCGTCATCGTCTCGCTGGTTAACGTATTCATCCACCACTTGGTTTGCTGAGCCAACTTACTGCGTTGTAGGGTCCAGGTCACATTTGTAATTTGGCTGAACGAATTAATCTTCCGCGTGGTTTAGGTTAGTCCGCCATCTGGTATTTCCATTGGTTAGTTATGCGGTGAGCAGACAGACATCTCGACCTGGGGTCCGTTTCAAGTAGGAGGTTTAACAAACCCTAAACTCTGAGTTGATTTACCCTGAAATGGGAAACTGTTGAGTTTCCACTAAACCCACTTCTTGAAACCTCCTGGTACCGTCCATAACTTTAAGACTTTAAGACTTATCAATATAATTTAAATGGATTAGTAGTATAAAAGGTCACCCCATACACAGTTCACAAAGGGAAAAATAAAACTTTTTTTAGTAGCATAATGTATGCATTTGTATTTCTGTGTAAATTGGACCCCCATGTTAAATTGTCACAATCTACACAGAAGTACAAATGCATACATTCTGCTACTAAAAACAGTGGAAATTGAATCGCTTTTAAAAGTGGCTGTTTGAGGAACTGCAGTTATTGGAACCTAATTCTGACTGTTGGATATAACCGTAATTAAAACCCACAGTATTCAGTACATTAAACTAATTGTTTTGAACTGGCTTAAAAACCATAGCTGGAGTACTGAAAACTTATACAATTACATTGTAACTGTATAAATCAAGACGTTACAATGACTTATTGTTCAAATACTTTTTTGCAGTGTACAAACAATAACAAACCTGCACACTGTGGCTACAGACAAGACGTTGAAGTGTATAGAGGTCTGACGGTCCCGTTAACTACACCTCACATTCCCCATATCCTGGAGCTCATTGTTAAGAAGGCTCAATGTTGACAAACCAACGACAGAAATGTTGATTTAAACAACTAACTACTCGCCTGAAAAAATTACATTCTGTGACTTAAATGTAGTGCTCGGTAAAATGGACAGGGCGAGTCACATTCGTGTATTATGACCATTCTCGGCAAGAGCCGCAACTGATGACATTTCAGGAGTCCACGGGAACACAAGTCCACACAAGAACGCGTATTAGGAAAGGGTCAATGAAAAAGGGATCAGTCTTGACATACTGAGAGGTTTATTGAAAGAAGTATTTTGGAAATACTATAAAGTTCAACTATTTATAATGCAATCACACAATCAGAACTGAGAGCTCAACCATTTCCCCTCCAACTGTCTTACACATTTGATATGAGTAAAGTGCTGCATTTGCCAGGAAACTATTAATAATATTCCACATACTTCCATGGACTGTTAATCCGTTTTCCAAACATTTGAGAGTATCTTCTTGTTTGTAGGTTTCATCACACCCCTTTTCAGCACAACTTAAGCAAAATTTATTGTTGACAGATTTAACTCCGTGGGCACCGAAAATAAAGCAAGATGTATTCAGAAACTGCTCTCAGACGAGTTGATCGCTGAATCTTCAGAGTGCAGTCCGTCCCAGCTAGACCAAAGTGGAATTTATAATATTTTGGATGCACTTGATTTAACTCCTTGATAATTTTGGGAAACAGTCAACAGCTTTTCCACACATGTATCACTCGATTACAGTGTTTCGTAGCCAAAGATACAGCAATACAATATCATATTGTATCATCAAGGATCATCGATGTTTGCAGCTATTCATCACTGATCGCTCCCAGGACGTTAGAGTAGTATATATATGTCCATATATAAATATATATTCTATGAATCACCGATAAGAATCCAGTGTTTCACCCCACACAGTTTGCAAGCATCAGCAAAACAAAATAAAATTTGCTGCTTTGCATGTCAAACCCCCTCATTGCTCATTCTGTGTGCAGCATGCAAGTATAAATGTGCACAATATTGAAAGCCTTTCACTTCATCCTCATTGTCACATCTGTTTTTACTACAATCAGCTATATGCAGGTTTTTTGTTTGATTTTTTTTTTCAATCGGGGGATTATTTTAATAAGAAGTTAGTGCAGGTTTAATTATCAAGCAGATTTTCCTCTAAGATTTTCTGCATTTCAAATCATGCCAAAAACTTTTTTGTTTCTGCATAGTGCAGGCTACACGAGTTCTAAAGACTTTGATTCCTTGACAAGTAGTAGAAGTTGGTATGTACCGGCAGGCAGAGCGAATCCAGTGTAAACGGTACCAAAGCACCCTTCCCCATTTACTCAAAATATCTACAGAGACAGGATGCAAGTCTGTCAGAAACTCATAGAAAGCGGAACAGAGCGTAAAAAAGCTCAGCGGTATGGAAGAGCTGTGTGTGTGTCTGTAGTATGTGACTGTAAACTGTTTTTTATATGTATATGAAAAAGTGGGAAAAAATTCTTATACTCTCCCCTCCAAAAGACTGCGAGTCCCAAAGTGTACCCCCTTTCCCAATAATATGCAGTATGCATTATGTAAATGTATCTGTAGCAATGAACATTCTACTAAGATCTGCTAAAGAGACAGTTCAGGCCACGAGGTGACTGTTATTGAACGCTTTGTGAAAATCAACACCTCAGCACTACGCAGTATAAGAAGAAGATTCTCTGTTAAATGGATGGAACTGCAGATCCACTTGTTACATACTGTAAATGTGAGGTCAGATGGTTTGGTTATGGTTCTGTTAGCGTTGTGTGAACCACAACAAGCAGCCGACCGGGGTTTCAATAGTGAGAAGAGGTCAGTGGCTTATCAAGCATGTGGACAGCCACTATGCATTCGCCTACATTTTAACACACTACTGGAAAAAGGGGAGAGGAGGAGGGAAGGTGGGGAAGTTACAGCTACTTTGCACCAACTGTGGTTCAACAATATCAATAATAACATGTTGAATCACAGTTTGTCTGACAGGACTACTATTCCTTGTTTTTTTTAAACTGTTAACTTAACTTAAAGGCAATCTAGTTGGCCACCTCCAAAATGTATAGTAACTTTACTAATATCCTCAGCTGAACTGTAATATCTTTAGTCATTATAAGCACTTTTACATGCAAGTTTAAAAAGGCGTTGGCGGCCGCTTGCTTTGGTTGCAAGCTAAAGTTACAGAGCGTGAAAACAGTTGGAGCAAGCTGCACAATGTGCGTCGGATGTGGCTCTGTGTGCATATAACCTTCAGTATAGAATAATTAATTAATTAAATAAAACAATAACTATTGAGAGCAGAGAGAAACAGGTTTACACAGACAGCCTTCTCATTGACCCAAGACAAAGTGATAAAACATCAGAGAAACGATCCTACAACAATAAACAAAAACACCTTGGACCAGCGAGCGGCCAGAAACAATCTTCTCAATTGAGTGTTACAGGAAGGCACAAGCTGGAGTCTCCCGCCTTCTGATTAGTTGGTTTGGAGTTGTGAGACAGAGGAAAAGGACCCCTCTAACATCACTGACAGGTTCCTGAGTCTTCATTTAGTATCTGCACTGTTTAGGGGATAAGGTGTGCAAAGGTAGCAGGTTGCAGTTAAGCTGCTACAATTCTTAACTGTTTAAAGGACTATTGCACTACTTCAACAGGCTCCTCTCTTCTGTCAGGACTAGGGAAGACAATTCAAAGATGTCATAGTTTATACTAGAAGGGTTCCTTTTGCACCTGCTCTTAGTCATTTTGTGCACTGCCGTCGACCCTGATTTATCTGGGTAACCTCCAAACTCCGCCCTTAGACTGTCTTAACAGCAGAACTTCTGCACAATGTTAATTTCCATCAACGCCATCAAAAATGGCATTGCTATATATTCCATATATATATATATATATATTTATAGCAGTCACTCATTCACGCCAGCCCTCCCAGCACTTTCTTTTTGACTGATGCCTCGGTGCCAATGCTGCCTGTCCTGGACTAACCCGTCTCACCCAGCCCCGGTAATTCATAAAAACTTACGGTGACTTTGATTGATATACAGAAATTGTTGTATTGTATGTATTAAGAACACATTTGTCTTCAAACTGCTTCATTAAAAAGGAGCCTGCCTTCATCAC
This sequence comes from Gasterosteus aculeatus, assembly GCF_964276395.1. Classification (NCBI taxonomy): domain Eukaryota; kingdom Metazoa; phylum Chordata; class Actinopteri; order Perciformes; family Gasterosteidae; genus Gasterosteus; species Gasterosteus aculeatus. The sequence goes on along the minus strand of NC_135708.1, from coordinate 7,914,908 downwards.
TCACTGAGATCAGACCATTCATCCTAATCTCGTCATTCGGTTGCTGGATTTATCCGGCGCCTACCAACGTGTTGCGCCACATCCACGAGGCACAACCTTCCATAGTAGTCATAAAATATTTGGATCCCTAAACCAAAGAGGTATAAATGATCAGACTTGAATCGATCTTAACACCAAGGACTACGCTGCTGTTATCTTTAATTGCAAAAGGATTGGTGCATCTTATTTGTATATGCTGCATCTTCACTCCTTGACGATGTGTGTTGTCGGCCAGCAAAAATGATTCGATGATAGGGGTCAGATAAACATCTGAGTGCTTTGAAATGGGAGGCGATGAGAGGTAATGTCTTCTGGAGCGTTGAGAGATTCTTGGGTGACCTATGTGTTTTATTTGTGCTGACTAGAGTGAAAACAATCTTGTGACCGCCCTTTTAAAATCCTAAAACCAGTCGAAATGTGTCGTCCACTTCAGAATCCAGTGACTTTGTACAGAGTGAGGAAGCAACGCAGTCTACACAAGTCTGAAAAAAAACAGGAAAAAACTCGAAATTTAGCGCGTATACAGATAACGAAACTATAGCACACTTACTCGTCTCTTCCTGACAATTGCATATTGCACTGCATGTAGAATGATGGCTCATTCGGCGAGTCATTGTAAACTAGCAAACTTGTTGTATTTACAGAATTACCAAACCAAACCGGCTCATGTACAAGAAAGCCTTCTGGGCACTTCTGAGGTAGCAAATTCAGTTGTAATGAAATCGATTCAATCACTTTTCCTTCATGTATGTGCTTAGATTTTTTTTAAATGAAAGCAAGTCAACGTCATGTCATCCCTGGTCATAAGTTTGCCGTTTATCTAGCAGGTCATAGCTTATGGTTTAAATAAATCTGAATTTCCTGCTTGTTTGAGTAAAAATAGTTTGCTGTTTTTGGTGCGCTGTCCTCATGGGGGACTCGTAGGTTTGCCAGTTTACCTGTTACACTGCGCTACATGTTCTCAGCAAATCTGGACAAAGTTTGTGTTCGGGCTGATATGTTCACCCAGACAAAATCATGGCTTTTAACAATCCAGTTCCCACCCCTGAGGTGCAAACCAATTACCAGTGTGCTCTTTTGGACATGAGGGGGGGTGGGGGGGGTGGGGGGGTGATAGAACGGGATAATGGGTCCTGTTAGGCCAGCTAACACTACAATTCACGGTTTGCGTTTGAGTTTTACGGAAGCGCCACGGACATACGGGACAGGATAATCAGGACCTCAACAGTTTCAGTGCAAACCTCAATGGCTAATTGTTTTCGGCATTGGTGGTAATTGGACACCGCAGTTAAGGGATCGTCCTACAGGACCTCCGTTTAGGTTATGTGTCATCCCTCAGCAGGTCCACAGAGAGGCAGACTATGTTCATAGAGCAGCAGAGAGCTCCCTTTGTAGTTTTGGTTTAAGGTACCCCACTTTGGAGTTCAGAAAGTTCCAGGGGGGGACTTACTGGAGAGAAAGAAGGACCTCAACCACCCAGAGTGTCCAATCTCGGAAGGTCAGAGGTTAAATATCAGCAGTGACGGTCTAGTGGCTGGGCGCCCTAAAGGGTTCTGGTGGTTGGTGCTGTAGTTGCAGTGGAACAGTGGAAACTCTGTATCCCTCCTTCCATTCACCCCACCACCCCACTTTCCCCTCTTTCTTAGCTCCCCCCTGGGTCAGAGGCGTGTCGCTGTGGTGTCCATGAGTCCAAAGAGGTTTGTGGTTCTTGGAATGACAAACTCCTTTGGGTTGGATCAGGCTCCAACTCCAGCTCGTCCAGTCCAGGGGGGGGCGGCTGGCACTGGTTGGGGCTGATCAGCGAGGTGTCCTGGGGTTGCAGGAGCGTCTTGACGTAGTGTGAATCCAAGATCTGGGGAGGGGGTGGGGGAGGAGGAGATGTGTCGAAGGTGAGTGGGACTGGCTACTGCAACTGAATTCGCTACTCACAAAGGCAAGTTAATCCTTCATGAGGGTTGTTTTGTGCTGTTTTGTGCTGTGGTTTAAAAGATGTATAAGCAAAAATAATGCCACCACAGAATACAGAATACTAAACTCAGCAGCAAGTAGATACGAGCAAGTATAAGTGATGTTACTGGAGTAATTTTATGTGGCCATTTCACACAGAAAGCGGTCGCCCGCCAGGAAGGCTGATTGATGGACTAATCCATCTCCCGGCCCGCCTGCTATGGTGTACTTTTTAGCTAACCCAAAACATCCTCGTTCATGAGCATTACACTAACAACATTTGGTGGGACACTTATAAATTGCGGCAAATCACTCCTGAGCCAGAAAAAAAAGCTGTTTGGGTTTTGATGTCTGTAGTTTCCATTCACTGCGGACCAATGACCTCCACTCAGTTAAAACTTTACTAATACATTTACTTCACCTGCGAGAGGGAGGCCAGGGTGTCTGTGTCCAGAGGTGTCACAGGCTCGATGGGTGTCTCTCGTGGATCTGCTCCCGGGCCGGGACCAGGGGAAGGTGAGACCTGCAGGAGACAATATCTTATTGGTCTGCAGGAAGCGCAGTCCTCTGTCTATTCGCAGTTGGGGTCAGCGTCTAATAATAATAACGGAAAATTCTTCATCAGCGGGTCTCTCCCAGAGACATATCCTCTCCTGACCCCTGTGCCGGCGAGCATCCTACTGTCTTTGGGCTTGCGTCATCACCTCTGGCGGCGATGAGACGGCGCTGTATGCGGGAGGAACCAGGGCCATCTGTCTCTGCAGCAGCTGCATGATGGCTCCGACATCCGTCGACATTCGACTCTCCAGCCTGCACATAGCGTGGGGTAGATAATGCACTGTTAATAGATACACAGAGGCAGCATTTATGTTCTATCAATTTTATTTCATATTTAAAGTGTAGATGTTTTCTCTGCGTTTAGAGGAATTTCATGCCTCCCGGTTCTTATTTTGTCCCTCTTATTTTTCAGTCTTAGTTATAATCGCAAACATATGGAAACATTAATACCTGGTATTAAGGAAGAAACCGCGTGACAATATCCATGGTAACAAAGGTAGCTAGAAGCCAAACCAGAAAGTCACTCGGCTTGGTGGTCTAAACCAGTGGGTCCATGACCCGTTCCCTTTGCCTGGGAAAATAAAAATTACAATTAAAAAAAAAAATTCATCCTGTGATTTTATTTTGAAGGGACGTTTTTAATGCCGCGGACCGTCGTTTTTTTTGCCGGCTCGTCCGTCCATGTTTTTAGCAGCGTGTGCCAGGTTGGGTCAAACCATTCTGGCACGGCAGACAAGAATGTAATGGAGAAAACAATCACGACGCATCTGAACAAACTTCTGGAGCGGTTTAATGACTACTTTCCCGAGAAACAGAGGGATGACGACTGGATACGTGACCCATTTGGAATCGACATAGAAAGTGTCACATTGCCAAGCAACGGAGTCAGCTGATGGAGCGGTCATGTGACCGTACGCAGCGGTAAGCCTCTCCCAGTTCTGGTGCAGCAGCGTGATCAGCGAGTATCCTTCCCTTGCCACTCGAGCAGTAAAAGTCCTGCTACCCTTCAGCACTACCTATCTCTGTGAATGTGGCTTCTCAGCTCTGGTTCAGCTGAAGACTAAACACAGGAATAGAATAGAATAGACATTGAGCATGACCTCAGACTGGCCTTGTCAACTTTAACTCCAGACTTTGAGACTCTTGCCAAGAGCAAAAAACATCCCCAGTTCTCACATCAGAAATTCCTCCAGACTCACGTCTGTCAGTTTTCACCTGAGGTTGAAGTGAGTGCTGCTTAATTTTCTGTAAAGCACAATGATTTTCAGGATTTACCTCCTGATGAGGTAATCACAAGAAACGTTCATTTTGTATATCTGAATCCTTTTGAATTGCACTTTTTATTTAATTTATTTTGAATTTGTGCAAAAGCTGCTCCTCAAGACATAGTGTTTGTCATATCTGTTAAAGTTAGGTAATTTGAGTCTTTTTTCGACTTTTTTGTTTGTGCATGAAAGCTGTTGAATTTGTTTAGAAATGGCTGAAGATTCTTAATTGTTACGTATGTTGTAATACCTCGTATCCTTAAGATACACTTTAGAGTTTTTAGCTAATTTAGTGTAAAAGGGAATAGTTCCCTCTCTAGCATCGCTAACAGCTGGCTGTTTTGTTTTTTCATTAAACTTGTTTTTGTGTTCGCATACGTATTCTGTCTCCATACTATCTCGATGTTCCTCGATTTGGGTCGCGGCTTGTCATTCAGGGGTGATTGTGGGTCCCGGAGCCAGACCAGTTGAGAACCACTGGTCTAAACCACTATTCCCTGGATCTCAGAGGTGAAGTTAGCAAGTACGTATCATTCACAGTTAACATGGTAAATGGTAAATGGACTGTACTTGTATAGCGCTTTTCTAGTCTTCTGACCACTCAAAGCGCTTTAACACTACATGACATCATTCACCCATTCACACCCATTCATACACTGATGACAGGAGAACCATACACAGTGACACCTGCACATCAGTAACTAACAATCACACACTGTAGTCGCAGCTACAGGAGCAATGTTGGGTTAAGTGTCTTGCCCAAGGACACATCGACATGCGGGTTAGCAGAGCCTGGGATCGAACCGACAACCCTCTGATTGGAGGACGACCGTGCTCCCCACTCACCCACAGTTGCACATCTGTATAGACATTATTTTGCCTACACACCACTTCTTGTATAAACAACTCCACTTAATTATTAAACTTTTCTGAACTCTCTTCTTCTCATCCCGCTTTTACTTCTGGAGGCAGAACAAATACCCTTCTCACAGAGTTTCCAGTTTTATTGCATCTCATCAAAGTGGGCTTTACGCGTACAGGAGAGGTGGACGTAGGCTCCTCTGCAGCAAATAAGGACTCATCCTGCCTCACTTTGTTACACTTGTTCTCAAGTTGCTTTGAAGTGCAGCTATTTTGAAGGGGAGGCTTGAGATGCAGCCCGCTTCCTAGCTGTAGGCTTTAAGACCCCCCTCCCACCACCACCCAACTCCCCTTCCCTGACGCCGTACCTGTTGAGTTGTTTCTGCAGCAGGTCCAGGCGTGAGTCCAGCTGGCTGCGCTGCCGGCGGCTTAAGCTGTGCAGCGGCTTGCTGAGAGTCGGGGGGGAGGTCAGGCTGCAGCTTGGAACCTCCTGGTACTGACCGCCCCCCCGACTCTCCCCCCAGAAACTGAAGATGTGGGATACGCCCGAGAATGCACCTGCAGAGAGCAGGGAGGGTGAGCTTGCGCTCAACGACGGATACCGTGAGATTCACAGATTGAGCTTTACCTGACAGAGCGTTGCAGGTGTTCCCGTTCTGGGGGTCTCGGTCGGTCTCTGTGTTCTCGCTGAAGCTTCTGAACGTGGCCTGAGCATGCTGACTCTCCAGTACTGCCGGCGGAGGAGCGAGTCTGGTCCCGGTTGACTCTGCCCCCTGTTAAAATGTGTAGATCAGGGTATCAACATCATGTTTTATTGCACAAAGGCCACCAGGGTACAATAAATACTTTAGAAGTAGAGTAGATGAGCCTCTACCTCGTCGATGCTGGAGTGAGAAGACAGCGAGCTTCGATGTGCCTGCCACTGCCGCTTGGGAGCCCCATCCCGGCTTTGGTTGCCCAGGGCCTCCCTCTGTCTCCTCCTGACGGACTTATGGGACTTTTTGATTTCTCCGGCGTCTGCCTCATCTGGACACAAGTGTGTGAGGACAGATTTAAAATACCGTAAATTCCGGACTATAAGCCACTACTTTTTTTCCCACACTTTGAAGCCTGCGGCTAATGTATCATTTTTTACGGGCAACCAATCTGGCTGTCGGAGAAGGACACAGAGCGGCTGCACGTAAACTTGCCATTAATGAATCGATGGTGAGACGTTGGAGACGGCAATGTGAAGAACTCCAGCACAGACGACTCTGCGTGAAGAGTGGTTTTTCTGTCGCGTGGACACTTGCGGCTTATAGACCGGTGCGGCTTATATATGTACACATCTTTTTTTTGTTCAAAATTTATGTGGTGCGGCTCTATAGTCCGGAATTTACGGTGAGGTGTGACTACTCACCTTCCAAAGAGGATTGCCATATAAACCATTACTTTTGAATGTGACACTGATAGATGAGCACCCTAGCAATCTTCACCTTTCTCTGTACGTCTTCGGAACGATAACTTGCGTCTGCGTAACTTATTGAACCCCCCACAGTTGGAGTCATCGCTGCTCGGGGAGCCAGGGATCATGTTGGTCTGCAAACAAGCATTAAATGGACTACATTAAAAGTAAGAATGTTTTCTTTCCAAAAGTTAAGGTAAATTCTTTACTTGGATACAGCAGCAAAGATAACGTGCTACTAGATCTGTGCATCTTTGAAGAGGCTGAGAACTTACATCTCGGAGGTTGAAGGTTATTTCCAGATTGTTCCAGAAGTGGTCCGCAAACTCTGGATACATGTCCAGCACCTCCAAAACGTCCTCTCTGAAGATCTTGTGCAGATCGCAGTAAGTCAGTGCCCTCACATCAGCGTTGGATTTACCCGGGCGGGTGTACAGGTTGATGGGCTCGCCAAAGATGTCATTCTTACCTGGGAGAGGTGGAGAAAAAGAGAACTCCTTATCTTCAGTCATTACCTCGTCCCTCACCAGCAGCCAATTATACCGGTTAGAAATATTTTTTAATGACCCAGATATATGACAGTTGCATATAAGGAGAGAGTTAATGAAATGTAAGCCTGATTCAAATTACTTTCTCTCCTGTGTTTTTTCACTTGAGAACAAGTGAAAAATGGATTTGTCAGAAGTTCCATATTTTACATTTCATCTTTGGAAAAAGTTGCATAACTTTGTAACACACAATATATATATTGCTTCTGCTTAAATCAATGGTAAAACTGAAAGTCATTTATAAGAAAAAGTATTCTTTTAGTCCTTTATATAACATGGAGTAGTGATAAATGGCAGCTTCTTGAGGCTAAGTGGAGTATATATATATACAGATATAAATACTTCAGTGCCATCTCTTTTCTTTTGACTGTTTCAACAGATTAGAAAAAATATTTAGGACAATAGGCCAGCCTGTTTCAAAGATAACAGGTTTAGGTAAACCCGTTTTCACATGTTCCACTGTCAGTTAGGGGAGAAAACCTAATAACCTAACCTAATAAAAAATGGATAACCAGAATAAGTTCTTTCTCGCTTGCCTCTCAGGGATTCACTTTCCTAAAGGGTTCAATGATGTGGTAACATCTGCATTGATTTTATTTAATTTTGAACTACTGTCACAGTATCATATAGTATCTGTAAATGTATGTCCAATGGATTCTATGGTAAAATAAAAGAAAGTGTTAAAGATACTTTCTAGTATCACAGCCTGCTGTGTCGAGATCAGTAACACGTTATGCTCTCCAGCTGGTGGCACTACCGGCAAGAACATATTTTTGAGAGGCCTGCATGGAGTCAACACCCAGGAAGAGACATGCAAGCATGACCTAAAGAAAATGTGTGAGAAGCGGTTCTGCTGCACACCGAACTCCCTGAAAGACACAGGAAGCTTTGGACCAGTGGAGGACTTTCATTACTGTCCTGCTGAGAAGTCCACTGGGAGCTATTCTCACTATTCTCAGGGAAGCAGCCATGAGGTCACCTCCTCTGAGAGGGATTATTTCCATATGTTGATACGATCTTGCTTCAGAGTTTGTTCCTAATACCCAAAGAAATTAACAGGGGAACATGTACTTTCGCAGCTGGGAAGTGTAATCAGACAATCAAACATTGACAGATTGACACTAGACGTTTATTTATTCATTTTTTACCCAAGATGGCTACCACCACATCTCCTCTCAGTATCTCTATGGACCCCCTGGATATGAAGTAGAGGGCCGTGAGGACGTCCCCAGCGTGGACCAGCGTGTCCCCTGGCGGTGCGTGGGTGGTCTTAAACTTCATGGCCAGCGCCCTGAGGCAGCCCTTGGTAGAGCCTTTGAAGGCCTTACAGTTCTGCAGCAATGTCCGGTTAAGGTGGAGGCAGATATCTGCCTGCAGACACTCGGGGAAACCTTTCAGCACCTGGGGGAGTGGGCACATTGAGGAGGGAGGGAGGGAGGGAGGAGGCGTGGATAAGGAAGGAGAGTAAGAGAAGACAAAGAGGGAGCGGAGGAGGTGGAAAAAAGAAAGTTGATGAATTGAGAGATATAGGTGACAGTAGCGAGTGACTGTGCTATGGATCCAGAACATCAAACTAATGTCACACAAAAGTCCTACTCTAAAAGGAGTAATAAAAAAACATTCTCACAGTTGATACTCTTGTCATCCCGGCTTGTGAACATTAGCGGGACATCGTACCTTGATCACACCACGATACGGGTTCAGAGAACTCCCGGTTCCAATCAAAATCTTTTACGAGTTTAACCCTGAAGTGGAGGAACAGCGTCAGTAGTGTATGCTCAAATAATTTGAAGCAACCCTCTCTCTAATGTCCAGCAGGCGATCGACTAACTATAGGTCTTGACTAAAATGACATGAAATTTGATGTTCATTTAGGTTGTTTTTTTTCGGTCAATTTGATAAAGAACAGTGCACATTACCATTGTTGGTAAATGTGCCAGAGTTAGCCAAAAAGCTAGTTTTCATGTGTAGTCCCAAGTTGCACACAAAATCAACCTATCAACCAACAGAAGATGGGATTAAATTTAAAATGTTAATCAATATTGACGCTTAAAAAAAATGAGTGAGATAAAAGGACATGTGTGCAGGTAGATGTGGCAAAGACATACAGACAGGTGAAAACAGACAGATCAAGGGAAGTTCAACACAGACAGAGAGGTGCATGCTCTAATGTAACCTATCTAGAAAGGTTACATGCTAGTGATGACAGAGTTGGGCACCAACTAACCATTTTTTAAAATGAGTTTTAAATGAACTATATGTTTGTATTTCTCGAATGGTTACAAGGATGGAATTTGATTGTAGTGCACCTTGTACTGAAAAAGGCAGACTGACTGAAAAAGTGGGGTAATTCAATCCCCTCTTGCTGAACCTTTTAGGAGCCAATATCGAGTTCGGTCTTGGGATTACAATACATTACATGTCATTTAGCTGACGCTTTTATCCAAAGCGACTTACAATAAGTGCATTTCTAAGCAAGCTTAGTATAGCAGCGCTTTAAGTGGTTCGTTTGTCACTCACCTCCCTTCTGTTTGACACATGGAGTAATTCCTCTCCTCTGCACAGTTCTCTGCTGTATGTCGCACCACTGTTTGTTTTACTTCCAATCAAAAAGCTCTCTCCATCTTGATGTAACTGACTGCAACTAGCGGCTGTTTCGTTTCCGCAGTCAACTTCCTGTTTACTTCCGGGCCCGGTAAGTAAACAAACGAACATTAAATTATTAAAATATTAAATTGCATTAATAAAGGCCACATTAATTGCACAGATTAATGCATTAATGTTGACAGCCCTAGTGCATATTATTGATGAACCCTCTTTTCTGTTTTTCTCAGATGGTGTTGCACCATGCATGCTGAGACAAACTCTTGCATCGTCTTATTAACGTATAATGCAGGCTCAAAATACTGCTCCAGCCACTTTCTGTGTTTTGGTGTTCATGTTATATGCTATACTCACTGGGCCACAACACACCTGACGAGGTGCGAACATACGGGATGCTGTTTGAGTGCAGGATAGGGTACTCACAGCGTTCATGTCGATGCCGTTGGTGTAGGACCAGGCGTGCTGGAAGTACTCCTCCAGCCTCTGCCTGAGCGGGTTGGGGATCTGGTGAAAGCGGATGAACTCCCGCACCCTCAGCATCTGGGTGTGATAACGGGCCGTGCCCGAGTACAGCCGCTGGATGATAGCTGACACATTTCCAAAGATGCTGGCGTACATCAGGGCTGTGGGTAGGAAATGGGGATAGAAGCATGAGACGTGGGGGAGGATTTAGGAAATGTGAGGATGGAGGAAGCAAGGGATGGAGGGCAGGAGGGGAGAGATCCGCATTTAAATTTAGAGAGTGTCTAGCGCTGGATGGGTACTGGATACACTGATGTGACTTGACATATCTGCAAATAAATATCTTGTCTGACACCCTTGGGTGATACAATATACTGTAAGTGGAGAAGGAGCAGCCCTCCTGATTGGTCAGTGTCCACTGTATGGTCGCCTTCTTTTCAGCGTTACTGCAGTTAGGCCTAACTGTCTTTGTGAAGTACACTGTATTGTTTCGACAACACTGCCTGACAGTCCTGATGGATCATTTAAAGGCACATTTTTTTAATACTGCCTGTGTGCATTGCTTAGTGGATGGAATGTTTTGGAACTGTTTTTATAACAGCCAGGAAAAAAGATAATTTCCTGCATTTTTAAAGCTTGTTGTAAATCAATACTTTCTGTTACTATCTATCTATTCTACTAAAGCGTAAAATAATTTCCCACAAAAAATATTTCAACAACTACAACAACAGCCCTATCTGCCTCCGCTAAACTTCAGAAAGCAATTTAGTTCTCAAAGGGAGTATTTTTAAGTGGGGTTGAAGAGATAGTCCATAACCAGAATATCAATATCAAGATCAAATTTATTGTCAATGTCCAGCAGGGACACACATTTAGCCTTTTATCACCACAATGTGACGATGTGACTGGCTTAATTTTGTAAGTAAAGGAAGTGTGTTTTTGTGACATGACATGAACTGATTCTGGGGCGTCATTCATACAGAGTCTCAGCCTAGTCGGCAACCGGAACGAGCCGGCCACCAGTCCTATAAGCCTATAAGGAGATGCCAGTCTAAAACCACGTCGAAGTGATAGCCTAGTGTTTGGACACTAATCTTGGAAGGTTTTACGTTGGTAGAGTGAAGATTACTACTCTAGGACAGGCTTTTGTGAAGGCCTCACAGCGGAGAAACGGGAGGACTCAAAATCATGAGTTTTGTCTAATCCGGCTTTGAATGGCCGATTTCCACGTTCAACCCCTCTTTTGAATTGTCTGATCCTATTGGATCCGACTAGAATGAGCAGGTATGGATCGACAGCTCCATTAGCTACTCAGAAGCAGAAACGGGCAGAGGGTAAATGACGCTCGAGACGTCTGGCTTTGAAATTCAACCCCCAAACTCCCCTAACGTCATTTAAAAGACACAAGAAGCCAGGTGAGTCAACTCTTTAATATGTATGTAAATTTTTGGAGCTTTTTCAAACAGATTATTAGGGATTGTAGCCAAGACTCTTAACGCTTTGAAGGGGGTGAAGCATTTATATATTTGTGCACAATATTTCTGTTAGAAGTTGCATTTTGCTCCAGTTTGGACAGCTATTGGGCTTGGGAAAAAACAGCTGTTTATATTTAGCTACTTTACGGTAGTCACAACCTGGCACAGACATCTTGGAAGTATGGTGGGGACAAAGAATCACACGATCTGTCTCATAGCCCACTGTAGTGCTCAGTAGGTGTCAACTGGGGTCGTCGTGGCGCAGGGGTTAGAGAAGGTGTGCTGGGAAGCACAAGGTTGTAGGTTCAATTCCAGGCTGCCCCATGTTCCATGTCGAAGTGTCCCTGAGCAAGACACCTAACCCCTAATTGCTCCCCAGGCGAAAATGTGAAAAAGCCATGGGTTTAAAGTGTAATGTAAGTCGCTTTGGATAAAAGCGTCTGCTAAATGACCTGTAATGTAATGTAACTAAGAACTTATGAGAACACTTTAGCCCTTAAAAGCCCCTTTGTGTACACCAAAGGGACAAAAACACTCAGTCAGAACCAACATTGTGAGTACTCATCATGAAAAGATATATAAATCCTTTACATTACATTACAGGTCATTTAGCAGACGCTTTTATCCAAAGCGACTTACACTTTAAACCCATGGCTTTTTCACATTTTTGCCCAGGGAGCAATTAGGGGTTAGGTGTCTTGCTCAGGGACACTTCGACATGGAACATGGGGCAGCCTGGACTCGAACCACCAACCTTTCCTTCTCTAACCCCTGCTCCACGACAACCCCACCTTGTTCAAAGCATTAGAGTCCTGGTTACAATATGCAATTATCCATATAAAAAACATCAAAAAGCATCAGCAGATTGCCCTAAATTGCCGTGACAAACCATGCCAAACCTGCAGTACAAAACCCACTAAGTCATCACAGCGAATGAATCAGAAAAACCGTCCAGCACACATCCAAAATGGAGCAATGTGTGTCTCATCATGAACACAGCTATGCATGCTTTACCTGGTTCGAAGCATTAGAGTCTTGGCTACCAAAAGCCATTATCCACTTGAAAATACTCCAATCACAATCTTAGCCAGCGGAGTAAGAGTAAAACAATATTCCATGCAATTTAGTCCAATAATTTTGCACACAAAACACTGTAGGAGCAGATGATGGTGAATTTGTGGATATCTCTATCATTAACCCACCAAACCACCGCGTAAGCGTAAAAATCATAAATATGGCTACCGTTGTCGGTTTTCACTGAAATGATTAAATCTGCTGTTTTTGCAATGAGATGCGGTTCAAATGAATGGTCGACCAATCAAAAGCCTTCTCTAGAGTAGTTTATACTTGTACTCTATCAACTTGAAATTGTACATGTGTACGGTCCAGACACAGGGCTATCACGTAGATGTGTTTTTAGCCTTTTATATAAATGTTTTAGTTTGTGTTTTGGATTAATAGGGCTGTTTGCATAATATCAGCACTTACATCCGATGAGCATGACGCAGATGGAAAAGATCTTCTCAGAGTTGGTGTTAGGGGACACGTTTCCAAAACCCACGCTAGTCAGGCTGCTGAAGGTGAAGTACAGGGCTGTGACGTACTTGTCTTTGATGGAGGGTCCCGAACCTGGAGCGTAAAATGATAAAAATATTTCACAAAACAGAATGACGGATGATGATCCCACAATCATGGGCAAACACGATTTGATTATAATGAAAGATGTTTTTTTTACTTGCATGCTTAAGCAAGCAAGCATATGGGACCACTACAATATCTCAAACCGGTACTACTGTCATACTGTAGTTAGCTTTTCTACAGTACCTAGGATGGAGCTGTTGTAGGTCTTTCCCAACTGGTCCCCCAGCGTGTGGAGCCAGCCGATAGAACCGTTCCTCTCAACGCTACCGATCGCATACCTGGGAAAATATTAATGCATGTATATAAGTGCTTATGTTAGCAATAATTAGCAGTAGTTAAAAGTGACACAAAATGGATGTTCTACCTTTGAAAAGTTATAAAAACATAATTTCTTACAGATTCAGAAAATGTTCTGCATCTAAAATGTAACTGTCCTTTGACTCAATTAAATTGCCAAAAAAGGCATCATAAAAAATAAAACATGAATATACAATACATTCAGAGTATTGTATCGAAGAGGAGAATATCAGTATTTTGACAGCAACAGCCCCTGTTCTGATCCATGCAGAGAAACACAAATTACTAGGGTTGCAAAATTACGGGAATATTCAGAGTTGGAAACTTTCTCACAGGAATATACGGAAATATACCGGAATTAACTGTATTTACCTTGTTGTATATGCCAAAACAACATTTCGTTTTATCATGTGTACTTATGACAAAATAACATTTTGATTTGTTATAAGCAGACATGCAAACATTTATAATACAAATTTAAAAATTACATTTTTGACTTAATATCCATTTCTGGGTAAAATTTGAACGATGAATAAAATAGTCTATTCCCTATGACACCCCCACCCTAAAAAAGTCCACTAAATGTAAAATTAATTCAACTTCTCAAGCGTCTGGTTTTAGAGTTTTCCCCCAAATTTACAATAGCTAGTTGCATCCTGTGCAAAGGAACAAGATATGTGCTGCATTCCATACATCTCTAAAAATATAGATTATTTTGCTGCTCAGCCTTTTATTTGCAGTTTTATTAATGATAATGTCCCAACTTGCGCCTTTTGATGGAAGGCCGCAAATAATCAAGGTGATGTTGTATTTTTGTGTGATCATACACGGATACACTTCTTCCGCCCAGTATTATTTAACAGTACTATTTCCACATTACTCCTCCGTCTGTGAATTGCGTCCTATTCTTCCGACAGTGTTATGGCACCGTACCAGATGCAGGCCAGCCAGTGAGCGATGAGGGCGAAGGTGCACATGAGGAGGAAGAGGACAGCTGCCCCGTACTCCGAGTAGCGGTCCAGCTTCCTGGCCACGCGCACTAGTCGCAGGAGACGAGCCGTCTTCAACAGACCAATTAGAGTGGTGGTCTGAGAGGGATAGAGAGCGTGTTGGTGATTTCGGTGAGGCGTTTTGAAGACTCCTAAAAAACAACAACTGTGATGTCCTATCCTAACATTCCTCCGGCCATCTGGCCTCCCTCTGTGTCCATATGACAAATAAATAACAAGACGATTACTGCACTGGCGGAGGGCCTAGTCCTACTATATGTGTGTGTCCTCTGCTCTCAGTAACTAATAGTTGTCTGGTGAGTTGTCTTTCTTGGCTCTGTGGCTTCTATGAGTTGAGTTCCCACCAGGCCAGTTTTTCAATGTCGGTTTAGTTTCCACACTCATAATTTTTGGCCTGGTGGGTGGCTTAATGACTATAAATAACACATCTTTGAATTACCTACAAAAATCCCATCAACATTAGAGGAATTCCAAGTGTCAGTGGGATTGGCCTCGTCTGAGCTGCTGGGAGGAGGGAGGCACCCTCCTCATTAGGTGGGAAGTACCCTCAGATGGCATGGCAACCTACTAACCACTTTCTTGAATTCTCCAACTGACTGAAGAAAAAAATCGTGATTTTCCTCCCAACCCACAAAAGACAATCCATTTTCATGGGCTTTCTAGACTAGAAAAACGTGTGATTCAACAAGCCATTCAGATTTGGCTACCCTCACTTTATCAAATGCAGGCTCATTAGGAGATACTTCATGATGTGTCCCCTTTAAGTTAAAAAATACCCAGATTGGCCTTGAGACTTGCATACTTTGTGCAGAAAGCTGGAGGTGTGGGCATTCAGGAGGCAAGAGGTCCAGTGTTTCCCCTACCATTATAACACAGGGGCGCCCCCACCCCCTGAAATTACTCCCCCCCACGCAAGGCTTTGCCACACTGACATGAATATGTTACCAGAGTGACTTACAGCCCCACCCCTCAGTCAAATCTTGTTGAAATAAAATCCACCTTGTGCTGCTCTTCAGCCGTCAAAGAAACAAAAAAACTAAGAGTGTGTTAAACATTTGACATTTGAAGTGTGAGGGCAGAGGGCACGAGTCTTAAATACGGTCAGTTCTCAGGGAACGTCAAACAAAATCAATTGTAAGTTACGTTGTTTCTTTTATCCAACCAACTTAAAGCTTAAGCCAAAGTCATTATTCCATTTAAAAACAGAGCCAAAACCTAAAGCTTAAACATCTGACAAATTGAGAAGCTGGAAGCAGAAAATACAGAAAAAAGACAATGCATTAGATTTGAGCGGTACAACATTGATTAATACATTCTTTACATTAGCATTTCGTACACTGCCTTGTATTTTGTAAAGTATATTTTGCCACTCTGCCACAGCAGACTGAATATCAACTTCCCCACGGAGACAATTAAATGATGAAGCAGGAACTAACCCACCTCTGCCTCTTTCTTCCTCTTATTCCCCTGTCTCCCTCCTCTTCACGCTTTGTACCTTTTTCATGACACAATGTCAATGAAGCAACATATCTCTCTCTTGTTCTCTTCATGCCTCCGTCTCCACAGATTGACTAGTCCCCCCCAGCGATCTGGAAGCACCCTCCTCCCTCTATGGGGACTTACCTCCTCCCCGCTGCGGTAAATGAGCAGGTCAAAGGGAATAGCAGCCACCATGTCGATGAGGAACCAGCCCTTGAAGTAATGCACAGCGATCCGCACCGGGTGGCTTACCACCTCGTCGTTAGTGTTCACATATGTTGTTCTGAGGAGGAGAGCACATTATATTAACACGATAAACGTTGATATAAGATTTTACTACTGCAACTCTGGGAACTACTTTGTACCATTTACTTTAGTAATCGCTACTGTGTTCCCTAATGCTACGGTCAGCTCCAAACATGGTTTAACGAGGACAGAGGATGGGAGTTGGGAATTAGACCTGGAGAATTTTGTATTTATTATAACGTATTGATATTCTACTACAACGACAACTTTTACTACAACTATACTGTGGACTCTTGGATTAAAAGACTGACCTGAAGTTAATGAGGATGTCAATAATGAACATGATATCCACTATGAGGTCCACCACATTGAGAGGAGAGCAGGAGTAACCACAACTCTGCATGGCTGCCTCTTCCTGGGAGGAGTGGAAAGATGGAGGAGAGGTAGAGGAATAGGTAAGGGGACAATTCAAGAGTTGAGATTCAAGGGAGAAAATACAGAAGAGAGTAGAAGAAAAACAAGCTAATGCTCTGAATGAAACAGAACCGCTTGTGTGACTACCTCCTTCAAATTGATTAGTGTTAAGGTTTTTAATATAATTTGCCTACATGCCTGAACATTTTATATTTATATTGTCGGTTCATCATAGTTTGTTTTCCCCTGTTCACTCTGTCACTCTGCGGTTCTGTCATTCCAGATCCAGCATGCGCCCCTCCAATAAGCACTCATCTGATAATAAGCACACATCCGACTGACTGGTCTCCTGGTTCTCAGCCTTCCTGCCTACCGACAAAACCCACTTTCTCTAAACTCTGCCTGTGTGTTCTTCTTTTAGGTCCGAGTACTGATGAAAACTTGAAGGAACGTAACCTTGAAAAGAGATGTATTTTCACAACAACATTTATCAACGTTGGTATTCGTTTAAGGGCTCCTCTAGTCTTTCCTGCTATTTTATTTGATTATGGAATAAAGCTGTCTTTATCTATAAACTAGAAGCCTGATCAGTGGGACAGCAACAAGAAGAGTCGCGCCTGCGAGGCCACATAAGTTGAACATGGCAGTCCACACAAGGCCGAGCCCTTTACATCTTGCCATAAGTGTTGAAGAATGATGGTAAAACAAACTGCCCCAGAGAGTCTAAAGTTCTTATGTCAGACAGATGTAAAGCCCGATGAAACACGATCTAGCAACATGAATGAAACAAGCTTGACTTGACAGGGAACTTGTTAGTGACCCTTTCCCTGGAAGAGACCCCACCTGGTCGTTGAGGAGGAATGCGGCAGAGTAGGGAGTCAGGATGGCGGTGTAGATGACCAGCAGCAGAATGAGCCAGTCCCACACCGCCTTGAAGGGGCTATAGTGCAACACTGTCCACTTGTGAATGCGTGGGGCCTGGAGCTTGTATTCTGGCAGCACATCTGCACCCAGAGACAGCACCTGGTGATAAGAGACAAAAATAAAACAGAAGAATTAATGAGGACAATGTTTTGAGAGAATATATTCCTCTCAGACATTAAAACACACACCAGGAATGACATCTGGTGTATTATGGAGCTGTCCTAAGTAGCTTTACTTTCAGAAACGTCTGCAGAGGACATCAGCATAGCCTGTCTCTGCTTAATAGAATCAATGGGTGGACCTCAGATTAAAAAATATATAATGCTATGGGTTAGTAGTATAAGGCTATGGGTTAGTTCAAAATAAAAGAATAAAAGTTAAAGATAAAACATATTTAAAAATTAAAAAATAAAGTGCACTAGCGAACAGGAAGTGACAAAAGTGACGAGTGTAAAGTGACAAGTGAAAGTGACGTGTGCTGTATGAAAGAAAGTGACCGGTGGAATGTCAGAGTCAGACAGTGGGGGACCGGGCTCTGTTGATGAGAAAACACAAACAGTTTTTGTCCGGAGTGAGAGGGGTCGGCTACGATTGTCAGGATCCCACCAGCTTCACTCACTCCTCCCACTCGTTCACAGTCCCCTGAGTTCTAATCACCATCACCTGCACCTCATCAGTTCACCTCCCTTTATATTTGACTCCTCTTCACACACTCAGTGTCTGGTCTCGTCTCTACAGGACACAACAGACTCTCACGCTACGTACCTGAATACCTATCTGCTGCTCCAAGGGAATCTCCTCCAGTCCGTAACCTGGAACTCGGACTACCCTCCAGTTAAAGTTCCATCCTGATCATCTGCCTGCCTATTCATCATATCTCTGTCTGGTTCCGCAATCTTGTCAATAAACTATTGTACTTACCTCACGACTGTCTCCTGTCCCCCATTCGTGACAGAAGACCAGACCAAAGCTCGACCAGCGACCTTCCACGGAGAGGCGGAGGATTGCAGCTGCTTTCTGCTTCAGGTATCGCTGTATTTCCGAACGCAGGCGCACCAATTTTCTAATCTCTCTGCTCGAGTAGCGTTTATTATCTCCCTGCTGTCCGGAAGAGCACTCCAATGGGCTCAATCTATCTGGAACTCAGATTGTGGTAAAATCTCTTCCAAGTTTCATTTAGCATTTCAAGGAAGTATTTGGTCAGACAGCTTCTGATCTCACCGTTGACGATCAGCTCTACAACCTTCGTCAGGGAAAGCCTTCGGCGAGTACGTATGCCCTTCAGTTTCGTACGTTGGCGGCTGCTAAGTGGCTGGAATGAGACCGCGTTGATGACAGCTTTTCGGCATGTCTCAACCCCAACATCCGGCAACTGGTGGTTGTATAGATTGTCCTCGGTACAATCTGTCACTCCTCCAGCACCCGAGCCCATGCAGATGGACTCCACTTCTTTCTCTTCGTCGGAGCGGCAGCGGAGGATTCAACTGCTTCTGTCTATATTGTGGGGATGACAAACATCTCATCAGCGGCTGCCCTATTCGACCTCCACACCCGGCGGTAAGCTCCATTAAGATTCCGCCAAAGATCTCAACCTTAAACCGCACCACTGTTCAGTTACTAACCGCCCATGTTTGTGTCACAGCGCAAGCCCTCCTGGACTCCAGCTCGGCGGGGAACTTCATGTCCCCCCCAACTCCTACAAAAATTGAACCTTCGTAAGCGCCGAAGTCACCAAGACCTCAGAGTTCACACCATCCAGGGCAGACCATTGGTCCAAGGTCAAATTCGTAATTTCACCCCCACACTCACGCTCCACGTCGGCTGCCTGCACTCGGAGGAGATCTCCTTCATGGTACTGGAGGATTCCACTGCCGAGCTCATCCTGGGACGCCCTTGGATCCGGTTAGGTCCTTCACTGGGGAGAGGACTGCTCCCACTCCTGTCTAGCCTCGGTTGAGAAGGTCCCGAAGGGTCCCTCTGCTTCATCTCCAGAGGGATGGTTTCCCGTTTGTTCCATGTCCCTGGACGGTCCGGAAGTCCAGCACCAAGTGGAGATTCCGGCGGAGTACAGAGCATTACAGGATGTCTCCAGCAAGCAGTTGGCGACCAAACTACCACCTCACAGGCCAGGAGACTGCGCCATCGATCTGCTACCTGGAGCCACCCTGCCCAAAGGCCGTGTTTATCCTCTGTCCATCCCGGAGAAAAGGGCCATGGAGGAGTATGTGGAGGAAGCTCTTCGACGTGGGTTCATTCGACCTTCTACATCCACGGCCGCTTCCAGCTTCTTTTTTGTGGTTAAGAAGAACAAAGGCTTAAGGCTGTGCATTGATTACTGTCATCTCAACTCTCAAACTGTGAAGTTTAGCTATCCCCTTCCTCTGGTCCCAGCAGCGCTGGAGAAGCTGCGTGGAGCCCGCATCTTTTCTAAGTTCGACTTAGTACAGTGCGTACAACTTGATTTGCATTCGAAGGGGTGACGAATGGTATTCGGCACGCCCTCAGGCCACTATGAGTCTTCTCCTCATCTCTCTCAGCATAAGCACCACCTCTCTGGTTTTGGAGAAACTGAGAGCTCATAAACTGGAAAAAAATGTCACACCACCACTGTGCAGTTTCTGGGCTACATCATAGACCAACGGGGAGTCCAGATGGACCAGAGGATGGTGGAGACTATCCAGAACTGGCCCCTGCCCTCTACGGTAAAGGATCTTCAACGATTCCTCGGATTCGCCAATTTCTATCGAAGATTCATCAACAACCACACTCACATCAGTTCTCCTCTGACCTCATCTCTAAGGGGCCGGCCCAAATCTCTGTCCTTACCTCCTGAAGCCATCCGAGCCTTTCAACAACTAAAGGAAGCCTTCCTGACTGCTCCCATCTTGGTTCATCCTTACCCTGATATACCGTTTGTTGTTGAAGTGGACGCATCCTCAACAGGGGTTGGAGCGGTTCTCTCACAGCGGCAGGGTGATCCTCTTCTTTACCCGCTTTGAATTTACCGTATCTTACCGACCTGGAAGCAAGAATTGCAAGGCAGATGCCTCATCGACCGAAGACTTGAGGCCGCAGAGGCCCTCTTCAATCACGTCTTCTGAAACTTCGGTGTCCCCAAGGACATAGTGTCGGGCCGAGGTCCTCAGTTCATCTCTAGGGTTTGCCGGGCGTTCTTCAGACTTCTTGGGGTCACTGTCAGCCTATCTTCCGGATACAACCCCCAGACGAACGGTCAGACTGAGCGGAAGATCCAGGAGATTGGACGCTATCTCCGAACCTACTGCCACCAGTACCAGGACAACTGGAGCCAGTTCCTCCCCTGGACAGAGTACGCCCAGAACTCCCTTCAGCGGTCTACCACGGGGCTCAGCTCCTTTCAGTGTGTCCTGGATTATCAACTTCCACTCTTCCCGTGGTCCGGTGGGCCCTCCGGCTCCGGTCGGCCCGGCTGTCGATTACTGGTTCCATCAGAGCAAGAGGGCATGGGATTCAGCTCACGCTCACCTCCAGCAGGCAGTGCAAAGACACAAGGACCAAGCAGATCGTCGTCGTGCTGACCCTCCACAGTACCAGCCTGGAAAAAAAGGTGCGACTTTCGACATGCGTCTCAGTGTGCCCTGCCGTAAGCTGAGTCCTCGATACACTGGTCCTTTCCCCGTGGAGAAGCAGCTGAACGAAGTCACCTACAGGCTGGATCCTCCTCCACAATACAGAATTTCACCATCTTTCAATGTGTCACTGTTGAAACCCTTCATTGAACCTGTCTCTGCTCCTCCCTCAGAAACCGTTCCGGATGACAGACCTCCTCCTCCAGTTAGTCGAACCAGAGCCCATCTTTAGAGTCCGCACCATCATGGACTCACGACGCCGAGGTCCGCATGTGGAATACCTGGTTGACTGTGAGGATTATGGCCCAGAGGAACGGTCGTGGGTACCCCGCATTGACATCCTGGATCCGGCTCTCCTCAGTTTCACGCCGACCATCCTGGTCGCCCTGCTCCCAGGGGTAGTGGTAGACCTCGGTGCCGTCTTCGCCCCTCTTCTCAGGTGTCAAGAGCCGCCGAGTTCTAATCACCATCACCTACACCTCATCAGTTTATAAGGCGCCCCTTTTGCCATTCTCATTGTCTCTGGTCAGTTGCAGTCCCTCCTATGTACCATGACCTCAGCAAGGTCTTTAGTAAGCTGCTGGGTCAGACATTACCCCACATAGGCCCTATGTCTGCGCCGACAAACTGCTCCCAGGCGCATTAATACCCACGAACCATCTTTTTAACCTTTCCCATCCGGAGGGAGTGAGGCAATGGAGAAGTACATGCATGGCTCTATTGAGAGTGAATTAATCCGACCCTCCTCGTCTACGGTTGGAGCTGGGTTCTTCTTTGTGGGCAAGAAGTGCATTGACTACCATGGTCTTAATAATATCACGGGTTCAGAATAAATACCTC